>NC_092821.1:99509959-99547459 GCF_023375885.2 Dermacentor andersoni
AGGAGATTGGTATAGTCCCGATTTCCACTTTGTTTCTCAATCGCTTCCCGACCTCTCAGTTTCATCTGCACACATCCCCCAACCAGCAGCGTCCACCAAAATAACCTCGGTGCACCGAATGGGGTCCTTAATTATTTTTCCTACCGCCAATGCAACGCCTGTCCCCCCTTCCTTCACGTTCTGTCTTCCACATCACGGCACCCAATCTGCGAGAAGCTCATCGCAGCCTAAACTTTTTTTTTTCAGTACGCTGGTACGCTGGCGTGGCAGAACGCGTTCCGAAAGAAGGCCTTTGAAATAAAAAGGATAAAAAAAGAAAGGACTTCTCACTGCTCACTGTGCCGCGTTTCGGGAATTAATTACAATGACCATGGTGTGTTAGGCTGTCCGGCGCATTATATCGAAACATAATGATAGCATGCTATTATTTTCGTACTTTCTTTCGTCGCTGCGTTTTGGTTTCCAGAAGGTCGCAAATCGATGTGAATAGATCGAACGAAAGGTGTTTGAACTGCCGGCCAAGGTCGGCGCACTGTAGTCGAACAAAGCAAACAAACGTTGCACTTTCGAGAGAGATACAACCCAATGCGTAAGTATGTAGCAGAATAAGCGAAAGCATTATTCAACGCAGGCGAAAATAAACAGAGATGCAGAGGACGACAAAAATATGCAGCCATCAAAAATAAACTGCAGCACGAGAGCGTATATAGCCGTAATTGATTAGATCACCAGCTCTATTAATATTATACGGGGTAAGAATTTTATTAAGCTTCAGGGTTGTTTTTTTTAACATATCGCGCGTTGTAGATAACATTATTTTAACCCTTGAGTCGGATTATTCACAGAGGAGGACACTATACTTGCGCGAGACATCATAACACATGTTCAACTAATTAACAAATATTCACTAATTCACTTCTTAATGAATTACTGGCAGCGCATATTGTAATTTACGAATTGTAGCAGGCGAGTATGCAAGGCGTATCCTCTTGGAATGAATTCCCTGAACCACGCCACTTTGGAGATTCACGCCATCAAACTCGCCGTAAAAATACACTGTTGTTCTACCAACTTTTTTAACGAAACGTTCTTTTATGCATTCAAGCACGAAGTAACTGAAACGAGTATGTATTTCGTCCCACGCTTTCGGAAACAATACATAGCAACTGGTGTCATCCTGGAATTTAATTTCAAGTGAATAACGTCCTGCAAACTCACCGGCCGCAATTCGTAAGTTGCAATATGTGCCGTAAAGCAATTAATTAACAAAGTTAATTAGTGAACTTTTGTCAGTTAGAGTCCCCACAATCCGGCTCACTTCCGAAAGTGCTGTCAAGCATGTTCAGTCGCACGATCGGAAGAAACAACAGCACGCTCAAGCGTACGCAAATGACAGAAAGTAGAACAACACTTTGTTTCAAATCCTTCGCGGATCGACAAATTAAGTTGTCCGGTTCGTTGAAATGCGTCCTTCGCCAAGCTTGCGCGTTGGAAACCTACAAGCGTGGAGCGCTGATCACGTGCTCTGCCGACGGTCTCTCCAAAGTATCAAACCTCTCCCACAGCCGCAAAAAAATAAAAAAAACTGCTCAAATTTCAAACTAAGGCCCGTACGCCCCTTTCCCACAGAAAGAGCCGCGGTCAGAGCCGTACAATCAAGGTCACCGCGCAGTAAGGCCTCCAAAAGTGATGACGCGCGGCCTGCAACGTCACCGAGCGTGACCCCGTGGCTTCGAGTAAGTCATCCAGTTCCGAAGGCGCACAACAGCCCTTGGAAATGTCCAGCGCCCTTGCAATAAAAGGATTAGAGAAAACAAAACAAAAAGTAGATGCTCGTGACGTATGCGTGACGTATGGTGCTTCGGCCCCGGTATAGGAGGACAATGCGGGAAAGGAATGTCGCTTGCGGACGCTACTCGAGGCGAAAGGAGAGGGCGTATAAGTTAGCAGTGACGCTTGCGTTTGGTAGCACGGTGACGCTGCATTTCGGTTTCTCCCCACTTCGATGTCTTCTAATATAGAGCTCATTTGAAAACGTTCTTCATTAAAACGCTCCCTGTGAAAGGCGCCGCGCTGCTTTCAGTCAACAACCGAAATTTTCGATGGCGCCTGGTGACTCGTGATGCGCCCCTTGACAGATACTCCGGATGCTTGTCGCTTTCGATATAGAACATAATTAGCCGCACTTCGGTTGGTTAAAATCGGGTTTGGCCGTACACGTAGGGTTTTTTTTTCTTCTTTTTCTTTTTTTTGCACTGAGAAGTCACGTTCATGCACGAAACCTTTAAAAAGCAAGGAACACTACCGGGTTTATACGCAAATTTAGCGTTCGTTTGCTAATTGGCCTACCGCGTGCAATCTCTTCGCATAAGCATTCTCAATCGAAGCTTTTTCTGTTGCAAATGACGACGGTGCAAATGGGGCAAGATCGCTCGGGGACAAAACCAAATTGCGGGTTACGCTTCTCCTCTCTGAAGGTTCTCGATCGATTACGACGATGACGATGAGCTGCCGAAAAAAGGAAAGGCGTAGGAGATCATTAGGAGGAGCTCCCTGCAGGGCTGGCCCGCGGCGACATACCGTATCGATCGCGCGCCGCCCGCCCCCCCCCCCTCCGCCCACAAGCAGTCATTGTTTCCTTTCTGAAAAGCGTCCCGAGGAGCAATCTCTTTGAGGCGCGTACCGAAACGTTTGGCGGCCGTGCCGGAGTGCTCGGAGGGTGCTGTCGGGGAGCAGATATCGGCAGCGTTCGGGCAATTCTTTCAAAACTTCAACCTTGCCGCCGACAGACAGGAGAACAAAGTACAAAAAGAACATCCCTTGCACCAGCAGCGCTATCTCTCTATCTATCTATCTATCTATCTATCTATCTATCTATCTATCTATCTATCTATCTATCTATCTATCTATCTATCTATCTATCTATCTATCTATCTATCTATCTATCTATCTATCTATCTATCTAATCTATCTATCTATCTATCTCTCGCCAAGCTGACGCGCGAAAGTGATTGTTAGGTTAGTGAGTAGAAAGAAAGAAAAATAAGAACGTGATGTTTGAGGAAGCTCTGATCGAAAAATGATTAGGGGCAGGCAGACTGACGCGCCCACAGGCGCGGGTTATTAGCATGGAGGAACGAGAAAACATTGGAGAAAGCGTCGCGCTAAAAAATCTTTGCCAGCTCGTAAACAAGCCTAGTCAAATAACGTAACGTCAGCTTAAAAGTAATCAGCCCAGTAGTAAAGTGTACAGAAGCAGGATTCCTGGGACCGTTAAGCGTGCAAGCGCGCGATACCCGGCGATCGTTTCCGTATAGCTCGCAGAAAGCGAGCGGTGTAGGAGGTCGGAGAGGTCGCTCGCAACGTCGGTGGCCATTTCTCTCAATCAACGATTCTGCGGCCGAATGCACAAAGCGTTTTCGCTTCGGGACAACTGTTTGCTGCTGGTAAAGAACTTCTACTGTCTTCAACGAATATTTAGATTTTTCTAAGCGTCTTATATTTGGGCTGTACCCAATACTTGGAACATTGGGCATGCGCAACTACGGGTATGTGCGGCCATTCTTCGCTATCTCTGTTTGGACAATAAAGTTCATATTTTCCTCTCTCTCTCTCTCTCTCTCTCTCTCTCTCTCTCTCTCTCTCTCTCTCTCTCTCTCTCTCTCTCTCCAGAATTGGCAGGTGCTGCAGTTACAAGAAAGGCTATAGTATCTTGAAATGTATTTTTCTGGCTGTGCGTGGCGTAATTTCTACACGCTTACGGCTATCGTCACCATTCCTTGCCTTCACAACCGTCACCTTTGTGCACGTGACGTCATTGCGTCGGCGTCTCACAGTGGACGTGCGCCTTAACTGGCGCCTGTATTTCGCCGTAGCTTGTGAGCGCAGCTATTGCACAAGCCAAAACGTTCGATGATATTAACGTTTGTTAACTGCGCGATGCGTTAACGTAAACATGGTGTGAGGTTACCACGTTGCACTGGATGAAGAATAAACACAATTGTGCGCATCGCCATTCAGTTGCACAGTAAATCGGTTAGCTAAAGCTTTATTTTCAAACCACTCCTCCTAGATGGCAAGCAGGCAAAATTGTTGTCATACTGACATTATGTATTCAGTTTTCCTCTTTTCTTTTAGTGTATGAATGCGCTATATATTGATTTTTCGTTGAGAAATATTGCATGTAAATCTTGTGTATATTCACCCATTGCTGTTCATGTGTACTTTTGGCACTGGGTGCTGCCTTTAGCTGCCTTTAGCTGCTTTTTTTCCCCAATTTCCCCTCTTCCCTGTACTGCTTGGTACTGCGCGAAAGAGGAATAAACATGCCATTCTTTTCTATTCATACAGACATCATATTGTGCTCCCAATCTGGATTTATATATATATATATATATATATATATATATATATATATATATATATATATATATATATATATTTCTGAAACTGCGTCTGTAATGCTATTCGGCTGTGATATGGATATATTGCGACCCCACTCCCTCGTGCGACGTCACAAAGTTCATCATCATCTACTTTTCCATTGCCCCGATCCCTCGTGACTTTACCGTGAGCCCATTGTCTGTTTTGTGTGTTTTTTTTGTGTTTTTTTTTGTCTGATTGACCGACTTGCCCCGAGCACCACGTACGCGCTTCACGCCTCACGTACGAGTGGTCCTAACGCATCATAGTGTTATTTTATTCGTATGATTTTATTCAATACTGCAGGCGCAGGGTCCAGGCAGGGTAGGCACAAAAGTACAAATAAACAAAAAAAAATCTATTCCCTAATATGGTAAAAAGGAACAAACCAACGTGGTGTAATGCGCGATCTAAGTATCCGCGAAATTGCACTTTTCCGAGCCTAGATAAAAAAAAAAAAGAAAAAGAAAACGGGGTGACTGTCGGGAGACAACGTATCGTTGAGTCCCGCAAAACCCAAATCAATATGGAGGAAAACTGGAACAGCCTGTCCACTCCATCTGTGGCTATGGAGAGTACATTCGCAAAAAAAAAAAAATTAATGATAGGTGTGTGAGTAAAACGAATTAGTATATCAAGTAATTATTTAGCCATTCGCTCCCTGAACTTCCCCCAACTGAAGGCCTGCTGCCGCATATAAAACAAAACGCCGTACTGTGCGCTTTGCGTTAACTTTTCTATTACTATAGATCACAGCGTGGAAGCTTCAAGCTGCGCGCAGAAACAAACAACATGTTGGGCTGTCTGAGGTAAACAACCCAATCGGCGCTAGAGAGACCCACTGCAGTCGAAAGAAAGTCGATAACGAAGATAAACGCATTCTCGCGCGCGCAATAAAAACACTCACTTTTGAGAGACTCACTTGGTGCACCTGCAAAACAGATACTTAATTTCTTTCAAGCACGGCCGTGTCACAACTTCTCTTATTTTTATTCTTTAGTTAATTCGCTCGCATGACGCGAGGCATTCGCAGGACACGCAATGGCTCTCTGCGGCCCATTATGCTTTCCACGAACCTGACACCGGAATTCAACATGTATCTTTCTTTTTTTTTCTGTCCTTCTTTCTTTCTTTCTTTCTTTCTTTCTTTCTTTCTTTCTTTCTTGCTTGCTTGCTTGCTTGCTTGCTTGCCTGCCTGCTTGCGTGCATGTTTAATTTCATTCTTGTATTTTGGCAACGACACATGACAAAATGAGTCCCTCCCGTTGCTTAGAAAAAGAAAAATGCGAAAAGAAAAAGCGCCCTCCCCCTTGCTCAAAAAGAAATAAAGGAAACAGGAGAGCACACATAAACGACCCATCAGGCACAGTGCCGCTTTAAGAACGGCGCCCTTCTCTCTCTCTCTCTCTCTCTCTCTCTCTCTCTCTCTCTCTCTCTCTCTCTCTCTCTCTCTCTCTCTCTCTCTCTCTCTCTCTCTCTCTCACACACACACACACACACAAACACACTCTCTCTCCCGCACTTTCTCTCTCTCACACACACACTCTCTCGCCCTCTATCTCTCTTTCTCTCCCGCCATCAAGCGACAGCCTCGAGCGCAGCAACAAGATTTACACGGCAGGGTGCCGAGGGGGCACACGTCACGGCGGCTTTCCAAATATGGCGCAACCCTTCCGTCCACGTCACGCAACCGCTACAAAGAGGCACGCGAGTCCATCCAGCGACACACTACGATGTAAACCGCGAAGCTGTCCGCCAAAAATTTCTTTTCACGGTTCCTATCTGTCTTTTTCTTTTTGCTTTCTACATCTTTCTTTTTTTACACTGTCGCTCATTTCAATTTTACCTTTGTTGTTCTTCGAGGCGAGACACATTCGACCCAAGCACGTAACCTTAGTGAAGAGAAAAAAGTTCCTAAGTAACACCCCGGCGTACCCGAGATCAACGTTACTAGATCGGGTAATCTAGCAACGCGGCCTCAAATACACCGTGGAGGCTTTCAGGACATGATCACTTAACAAACGGCAACAATAACTGCAACAGCAACAATTTACGGGTAATATTAAATTGATCTTACCAGCCGTGACGAAAGCGTGTAAGTGTAGAAGCCTAAAGATAACATAATATGGAGCCAGCGTGCCGAGAAACGGCAGCGCTCTTTAAATATATCATTTTGCGAAACCCACGACGAGCGCCACCTTTCGAAATCCCAGAACGATCGTTTTCGGAGGGGTCACCGAAACGCTGCAAGGACGTCCCCACTGCGCTGCCCCCTCTGGGCCGCGGATCAAAAGATACCCCCGAGATTGGGCTTCCTCAAGCGTCTCGGGAACGCTGCCAAAAACGTAGCACGAACGACAGTTACAAAATAAAGTAAGCGGAGAAGTATACTGTAAAAGTAATGATGAGGAACAAGAAAGATAGGCGCTGCATTTCCGAATAGTGTGTCTTTCTTTAACGGTCTTTTAATAGTCCCCATATATATCAGGAGGCGACAGGTGACAGCGCTACAGAAGAGCAGTTTCATTTTTAGTGATGGCACGTCCATCCGCTATACGCGGAATTTGGACTCCAAGGATAGCGTAATTTCGGAAAGGAGGTCCCACAAGTGATGCGGCCGAAGAACTTGGGCAAAGAGACACCGTACCAATTTCGGAGCCTGGCGATCGCAGCGCCGCCTGCGCTGTAGACGGGGCGCGGCAGCCTACGTAGAAACGATGACTATTACACCAATTTGCCTCATCTTCATCCTTACGGCTTCAAACGGCTTTGTGACTTTGCGAATTGGCCGTGTATACAACAAGACATTGCGTTTTCAATGCGGCAACATATCAAATGTTTTTTAATGTGGCCAGAGACTGATCGCCATGCTGTGTTTAGAAAACTACGAGTGCTTGAAAACTTGGAAAGATGCAATGTAATAAGGAACGTCAAAGAACGTTTCAAGCCACAATTAAGAAGATTGTACAAATGCATGTACTAAGCAACATTCCCACCGCGGTCGACAGGGCAGCCAGCGGCTACCCAACCTGTAGCTTAAACAGCCGAGGCTCGCCTTATTGCAGCCGACGTGGTGTAACGACGGTCTCGTGGCAGCGTATATCTTGATAGCGGGCGTTCTATCGTGACCATGCGCACGACATCGGAGAAGCAACACGATGCGCGGTCGTGCTGGCGTGATACCCAGTTACCCTGGCGAAATTGTTTACGCTCCGTTATGAATTGGGTTATTAGCCTAATGGGCTGCAGTGCTACCGCGAAAGATTCCCGAGTGGTGAGAAAAAGAAAGAAGAGAGACAAACTGAACAAAAAAATTGCAGTTGTTTACGCAATTCGGCACCCCTGTGCCGTGGCGTGCGGTGTGTCATTACAGCGGACCATATCAAGCGAGCTCCCTCTAAGAGGAATGAAATCTGTAAACGAAACGGTCACGCATACGCTCACGCATGTAGGGACACTCGCAGGGGCAGCAGTCTCACGGGCAAATAGGGGCCCAGCTATCTAAGTGTGACGTCAGTGGTTCATTTGGACATATCTACTACAGCTTAAGCTTTCTTTATTTTTACTTGACGCTTTCCCATCTTGGACCAATATCGTTGCTCGGCCCGACTTTCCCGTCGTTATACTAGCTGCATAGCCATCTACGACCATAGAAACTTTTTTTTTTGCGGAGGCAACTTTATCTAGAAAAGTAGGACGGCAATGAAGTTTAACGACATTGATGCTCAACACTACTACGCATGAACGAACACGCGCGCGTAGTTTGAGAGAGAAATCCGCGACGCTCGAACGGGGGCTTTAAATTAGCGCGAACATCTGTTTAAGCGTGCAGTAATAACGCTTAATCCCGCTGAAGAGCGCCCCCCCTCCCCTCCCTTTCTTACCCCACTCCCCTCCTCCGCAAAACTGCTTGATAGTGACATGCAAGCGGAGACGACGCTCTCAACTTTACGTAGCCTCACTAGAGACACAATAGACTGCGCTGCTAGTACTCGAAAATAAGTAACGGGGTGCCAGCGCGAAACCTTGCAGACACTCTTCGGTGCTCAAAGATCAGCGACCTCGTCGGGGTTGGAAGACATTCGGAGGATGGTGGGACGATTGGCATTGCAGAACTCCGGCAATATCACGAATGAGACCGTGCAGGCTAGGGGGCGTCTCTTAAAGTGAGAGACGCGCAGATCAAACGTACTCTTGAAGAAATGCTCAGGAAGGTGGATGACAAGGCATACGCCCAAATACATACACCTCAAAAGCGCGGAAACGCAATGGAGGAAGACGAGAACACGCGGCAAATCAATAACACACAATACCGTAAGGTGCAGGAATGGTCATGAAATCGAAATATTGTCATCCAGCTGACTGTAACACGAAGCAACAGCGGACAGCCATGCGGATTTATCAGAAAGGAAGATGCGCAGTTGAAGAAAAATGTGTCTTGGTTCGGGCATCGAACCCGGGACCTATATCTCTGCGGGCCGTTGCTCCTGTAGCCTCTGAGCTACCCCTGAGGCTATCAGATTACAGATTCAGGGACAATTAGTTAACCATTCGAAGCACTGGGATGCTGAATATGGCAAACAATTCCTACGGAATCCCGCTAGGTGGAGCATATGAGCTTCATGAAAGGGAGAACAATAATCCGTCCGCTTGACTTCGTGCTGCATTCTGGCGGATGACAATTGCGTATTGCGTACCAAGTGCATGCTAATTGGGTGCGCAAGTAGACAACCTAGAGTCATCAGAAAGTCGGAGAAACCGAGACGGTAAAATGGACGCAGAGAACGGAAACCATAAAAGTCCAGACAATTTCAACTAAGACGGCAAACAAGAATGCAGGGGACAAAATTAGCGAAATAAAACAAAAAGCAGTGCCTTATTACTTGAGGCACGAGCTGGTTGCCTGAGAACGAAAAACAACAAGGGAGCAGATTATTCCAACAGGATGAGGGCCACGTGTCTGCCGCAGAAAAAATAATTCTTATAGTTGAGACATGGCGCAGCAATAAATAGATTTTGCTGCCTTCTAGACGATGGCCTCTTCAGACAGAGTGTGAATGAGGGATAAGTCATGAGAGAAAGCACACAGTTATGTAATGCGAAAATATTCAGGCAGCCAGACCGCTATAGAAAACGTGCGCTTTGTAGAAACGCTGGAGTTAAAAGATGATGGGAACGTAGTCACCGGTTTAGATGAGTCGGACATGTATGTATGTATGTATGTATGTATGTATGTATGTATGTATGTATGTATGTATGTATGTATGTATGTATGTATATATGTATGTATGTATGTATGTATGTATGTATGTATGTATGTATGTATGTATGTATGTATGTATGTATGTATGTATGTATACATGTATTCATGTATGTATGTGTGTATGTATGTATGCATGCATGCATGCATGCATGCATGTATGTATGTATGTATGTATACATACGTTAAGAGTATTGGCGGAGAGAAAGGCAAGGAAGAGGTGGGGACGAGATCGCCGCAGTGTATAAGCATCACAAGATAAATCGCAGGAAGGCAAAATACCAGCTCATAAAAGATACTAGCATTTAAATTGCTCAAACAGCACAATTTGTCGCCACAACGATTCAAAGCGGTCGCCATCAGTGGTCATCATCAACCATAGTAAGCTTGAGAAGGCGAAGTTCAGGAAATGGCGTTGTTTGAGTTGCACAAGGGAATCGAACCCTCGTCAGCTCCGTGTTCGCCCTCCAACGGGTGGATTTCGTGAAGAACGCCTATAACTACAGTTGTCTTCAGACAGCAGTCTCGAAGAGCCGCCCCTGAACGGTCTCGTCAGAAAAACTTCCATGTCATTTTACCGCGCTCGCTGTCGTGACGTCAGCATATAGAGACAAGAGCATGGAGAAAAGAGCAAACTAGGAGGGAGCATCTCGCAAGACAACTGAAGCTAAGTGAGTCGGTCCAACACGTGATTATACGTCGAGGCACGTTTCACTATTTAGTTAGCTTTAGTAGTTACAGAATCGGTGCCAAGATGTTCAGTTTCAAACTTGCGTGCGCCTGTCGTCAGCGCAGTTTCGGTCTGATGTGAGTGGAGCCGCTTTTTTTGTTCTGCGTTCCCGCAGCGTTCGGTTTTGATAGTGCCTCGATTTACCGTTGAAATTCAATGATAGACATCTCAAATTAGGTGCGACTTTAAAGATTGCTGGAAAAAAGAACGAAGGTGCATTAAAATAGCACTACCCTCAACTTCGCTTCCTAGGCAACTGCCCCTGAGGCACTAATAAAAAAGTTAGTTAATACAGTTGTGTTAATCTTGCCTTCCGAACATCACGTTATTAGCGGCGAAGTATGTCCGCCCCGTCTATAGGAACTCGTCTGCAAAAAACGCGCTATTCGCTGCGCTTATAGCCTTTTTTAGGAAACCCGTATTTAAAAAAATGCCAAAAAGATAGCCACTGTAAAAAGGAAGGTAGCGGCCACAGTCGGTCACACCCAGCACTTCTGTACAGAATGGGGCCTAACAAAACAAACAAACACGAAGCTGCTGCATGAAGGCGCCTCTTGTAGCCACCGTAGAATCTGCACACTCCACAAAGGCACGCACGCAGCTAAACTTAACAAGAAACTTTTGCGTCCAACCCAAACAATATCAACCGCTCTCAATAGAGTCCTGTTCCCCCCACCTCTCCGTCCCAAAAAAAACAAGAAACAAGAAAAGAACGGTAGATGAAGCTAACGCAAGCAACAGGAGCGTGACAGTCTCGCAGCTGCTGGTGACAAGGCATCCTAAGCGTAAAAATAGTGTATGCAGCCGCAGTTCTTCAAAGGCACGAAGTCGCGACGCAACTACGAGACTTAATTGGCCACCCGTTGGGTATTGCGACTCTGTTGTGGACCTCGCATAAGTTCGTTGTTGCTGTTGTTGTTGTCGTCGTTATTGTCGTCGTCGTTGTTGTTGTTATTGTTGTAAACTGCATACGATGTATTTTTTCACGTTATATGAAATGGAAAATTTCGCCGTACGATTTCGTCATATTGTCAAATCGCGTGTCCTGACTTGCTCACAAGGCTGCTGCGCCCTCTCTGATTGGCTCGAAACTTCAACAGAATAGAACGGCCAGATTATGCCGCCTCCGCGATTTTCTCCTCCTCTACTTCCTCCTTCTCCTTCTTATTGTCATCGCCAGCAGCAGCAGCAGCAGCGGCGGCGGCAGCTTATTTTTATGTCCACTGTAGGACAAAGGCCTCTCCCAGCGATCCTCAACCAGCCCTCTCTTACGTGAGCAGACGCTATGCTATGCTTGAAAATTTCCTAACCTCACCAAACCATGCAGCTATAGTGATCTGCATTCTTTGGAGTGCGTTTCGCTGCTATTGGCTAACGCGTTTTGTTACTTTACCAGGCCACCGGTGACCTGCCCGACGTCCCCCATTATTCCCAGTTCTCAGTATGCCTAAATGAGCACCTCTCCACTGCCTTCATCTCGTCCCCTCCTCACCTCCCCCCTCACCACGACTCGGAAGCTATTCCGGTTCCGCCCTTGTGCAGAAGTGAAATTTAATGTCGCACGATAACTTAAAATACCTCTTGATGTCTTTAACAAACAAACAGAAGAAATGTGTAATATTCACAAGTGGTCTTAAGTTTCTTTTTTTATTTTTGTTCGTATAATCTCTTTTTTTTTTCGTAGCATCGTCTTCGTCGCCAGCATCGAAACAGCGCTCGGGCGCGTGCCAACAGCCCGCAGCCACCGCCTCCGCATCCGCGGGATGGCGGAGGGAAGGGAGGGGGGAGGGTCCGAGGGAAGCGGGAAAGAGATAGCGTCGCCAATGCGTCTTCCTCCTCTCTGGTCGAAGTGGGAGAGTCATCCTCCCACGGTTTTGGCAGGCGTGCGTGAGACGCAGCAGCAGCAGCAGCAGCAGCAGGAAGGGTGAGCCGGCGGCATCCGGGCATCAGCGGCGGCGGCGGCCCGTACGCGTGCACCCGGCAAATAAATGCGCGCGTGCGAGAAACAAACACGGCACAGCGCGCGCGTGACTCCCAACTCCCGCGTCTCCTCGACTAAACGAGATCACGACGTTGGCGAGAGCTTCCGCGACGAGATTGGAGCCGGGGGCTGCGGCGGTTTAATTAGGGGCAATCTTACTGCGTTTCTTCCTTCTTATACCTTCCGTTTCGCCCGGTAGAAGAAGAGTTTGATACTTAGAACTGAGGTGAAGCAGCGCGAAAAAGACGAGGACACAAGGAAACAAATACCACAGACAAGCGCTTGTCTGTGGTATTTGTTTCCTTGTGTCCTCGTCCTTTTCGCGCTGTTTCACCTCAGTTCTAAGTACGAACCAACTAGCCCTCATCAAGATCTTACTAAGAGTTTGATGTTTGTTTGTGAAGAGGCTTTCACTAGAGAGAAAAGGAGCGTTAAGAAAATTATGGATCCTGTCGGCTGATATAACAAAAAAAAAACGAAAAAAAGAAATGTTTTGCTCTTGGCCTGCTCGTTGCTGTTAATAGTATTGGGTGCCTGTTTATTTTTTTTTTTATTTACCTTCTTTGTAACTGTATGAACTCCCCCGTTTGCACAAACTACTACTCCTTCACTCTGTGAATGAATGAATGAATGAATGAATGAATGAAATTCAAGCCTGGCGTGTGATGCCAAAGCAACTTACGCGCTATGAGAGACGGTGCAATTGGTTGCGTATAAGCGCAGCTCGTCGCGGGAAAACAAACCCGCGGCCGTATAGCCGCCGAGAGAGGCGCCGTGGCGGATCGAAATAAAGATGTAGCCAGTGCACCAGCCACTGGGGCAACTACGCAGGCGTTCTGTATAGCAGAACGCTTAACTCTATCCGAACGTGAAATGCACACGAACACGCGTGTTAGTGTGTAAAGGGCGTGACTAATGAGCACGCGGAGGTATACGCGGGGGTAGGCGATGTAATGAAGTAAAGATTAAGAGTAAAAAAATGGGAGTTGGTCAGGCCACGTAATCCGTAGGGCATAAATCCCGTGGTATGCTCAATATAGTCACAGAACGGCTGCGAAGGGCAAGAAGGCACAGTCGAGGAATGAAACAAAACTTGGAAGACAACCATGCGCGTAGTGTGATGCGTAGGCCAGAGTCGGCTGAGCACTAAGGCAGGCGAAATTGGAGATCGCCGGGATCGAGATGCCTCAGTCCTGCAATGATCATAAACTGCGCTGAAGAAAAACTTGAGTCCCGTGCCACGTGCATCGGCCGTCTTCCGTGGCGATAGCGGTGACGCGCCTTTCCCGGTAGCGGCTAGCACACGGGCAGACTTGCGCCAGAAACGTGCAAGTGCTCGTCAAAACTCTCGAAACAAATTGTGAAGCGCGGTGTGACATTGCGTGAGCCCCGTAAAGTCTAAAGGGGTCCTAATTGGTGCAATCGTGTACCGCTGAGAGAGGCCTTCGTCCTGAGTGGACAAGTATAACGATGACGACGGCGATTGCGACGATTTCCTTGGCCTCGTTGTCTACTGGCTTCACAACGTGATCGGGAACCTCGTTTGTCGCATTTCGCGTGCCTGCACCACTCGCAAGTGCACCTGGTTCACTTCATTTGCGCTGCCCCCCTTTTCCCGTCTTTGTGCATTCCCTTATCTCTTTCATCCCGTGCAGGGCAGCCAACCATAAAGGTTACCCCGTGGTCAACGTCGCTAACAATCTTATACATCGTTGCCCTCTCTCGTCCCATACGAAGCGTCTTGGCATCGCTTGCTGGCGCCAGAGCCGATGTCGACACCCACCGCGAATGGCGCGCGCGCGCGCGCGCGCGGTTAAGCGGTAAACAAGGAGCGGTGTTTAAGTGGCGGCCTTCGGCGGGGAAGTAGTGCCTGATTGACGCCGGGCCGCGGAATCCTCTGCCGTCTCTCCAACGCGCGGGGGGTTCCCACGGTGGCCTTCAATTTAGCGACCACACTCTTAACCCCCCCCCCCCCCCCCGTGTTACTTTCCACTCGGGTATGCCTTCCGCGTTCGCGAATGCTGCCGTCTGCACCACGCGTCGATTCCGCAACCCCTGCAGGGAAGCCCAACTCGATTCGTGCCATTGTACAAGTTCCCGCGGTAGTATTGGAAGAAATCATAAAGAAAAACGTTACTATGGTAACGATAAGGCGGTATGAAATTGATAAAAAACGGGTTGAAGCCGATATTCTCGCCCACATCAAGAGGAGAAAAAAGAAAGGAGCTGTAATGCATACGGCGGATAACTGTTGTTTTATTTATTACAGTTATGCAAAATGGGTGTCAAGGGAAGGCAAGAGCTGTTGCGCACGGCTGTGTTAGACGGTGTGTCTGTGATTACATTAAGTTACCCGGCATACGACGGGGTCAGCTGGTGGAAGACAGCGGTAATTGGAGTTCGTTGGTTCTTCCTGCAGGGAACATAAACTGGTTAATTATAAACACCCCCTAGCTAAATCACAAAATAAGCTGTCTTAATTTAAATGCTGCCTAGCCTAAACATAAAAAAGACCCGCATCCGAGAGTTTAATCGTGTATCAAGAGCGTACGGGACATACGCGATCTGCCTCGCAGTGTTGCCAGATCCAGTAGCCAAACTGCGCTCCCTAAATTTACTGTGCCGTCTGCCGCTCACTTTGTCCCTGTTTATGCGCGCTTGACCGTGACCTGCTATGCGTAACCAACTAGCCCAAAAGTCGGTGCTCTTGTACTTAAATTTTCGTTTGGCCATGTTTTAGATGAGTTGGTTGTGTGGATATTATTGGGCTACATTTTTATCTGGATGAGGCGTCGTAAAAAACAAGTGTGTCTCAAGATTCGCGGTACGTTCGACCAGCTGTCGGTGCAACGTTTTTCAGCTTGTTTCCAAGACTGCGTCTACGACGTGGCGCGATACACCGGGTTTTGCGCTACATTACCTAATTTCCACGTCCGCCCGTTGCAAAGGGAAGAGCACCGTACGATCACCGTCATTACCACGTTGGCTAGAAATGCTGCGTGCGGTTTTTCAGCCCACGCCGCGGCCAACTGCTCGTTTGCAAGTCCGATTTCGCTTGTGCGCCATGGGGGAGGTGGGCTAATTATAAAATACCAGAAAGAACGGGAGCTGAAACCAGATTTCAAAGGTGAGTGCCCACGATTAGCTCATCCCAGTTGTGAACAACTCAACAATTGCTCAATAACACTCAATATTATTCAATAACAAGTCGACAACATTTAGTCAACGGCTTTATTGTTGCAAAATACTCAACAGCTTTATTTTTGAGTTAATGTTGTGTGTTTTCGATACCTGTCGAGGCATAATTGAAAGGTTATTGAGCCAATAGTAAGCCAGCAACAGTTCAATAGTCATTTTTATAAGGGGTCGCAGATCTGTGACACAAGCTTTAATACTTTGCTATTGTTTTATGATACACTGGATCATGTCTTCGCGTGAGGAAAGCAACGGAGACGCCACAGAGATGGCATATGCGGCAATGCATGCAAATCCAAACTGCGGCCCCATTTGCAAGATCTCAAGCTACATACTACAAGAAACAAACTTACCGCTCGAGCGGTGGTATTGAAACGTTAAAGGGAAACTACAGAGAAAAATTATCTCACCAGTATTAGTAGATTACCCTTATATAATGTCGATAATTCCACTCTCACTCTTGAGAAACGAAAGCCTGAAAAGAGCCCAAAACTAATTACGACTAAAGACGACTAACGACAGCTCCTTGAAGTCACCGCTCCAAGCAGCCGTGACGTCACCGATTCTAACAGCGTCTGCTCATGCCTTGTAAGGTTTTAGTCGATAAAGATCGACCGCATTCAATTCTGAAAGAGCCGAAGGCCAAAACTGTGAAATTTTGAGAACGTTCAATGCACCACAACAACCGAAATTCAAGAAAGTGCTTTGAGTTCCGTCACGCTGTCGTTTTACGATCGTCATCACTCCAGTAAGGTCATCCCATTGTCGTCGTACCGCTTTCGACAATGCATCCACGTCATTCCTTCTTTGTCATTCTATCGTATGCATGCCGTCGTCATTCAATCGCAATTGTGCCGTCGCTGTCACGCCATCGTCGTCGGAGAGCCGCCATCGTGAATATATTGTTACACCATCTTTGTCATGCCGTCGCGGACGTGCGATTGTCGTCATTGCAACTTCATCTGGTTGACATCAACGCCTTGCTCCATACCTCCATCAAAGCCTCTATAAATGGCGCGAGAATGGGACAACGCCGAACATCGGCAAGAGCGCCTCCATAGACTTGACGCCGGTTTGCGATTACGCGGCTTCCACTTCGGTTGCGGAGAGGCCAGGAAACATTCATCCGTCGATTACGGCTCGCTGTGGCGTACGCTCACCGATACTTCCACAAGATCGGACGAGAACGGGACCCCCTGACTGTAGCGCCTGTTCCACTCCCGAGACAATAGCTCACATACCTAGCGTCTGCCCTCAATATACGGCCGAGCGAAGGAATACTTAAGTTTAGTGTTGACTACTTGGACTCCCGCCCATTTTCGGAAGAAAACAATTTAGGCGGGTGGAGAAGAGTTGACCATACCAACGCACCATAATATCGCTCTTCAACTTTCTATGTGAGACTGGCTTGGACGGTCGTCTCAAGGACCTATTAGACGTGAAGGCAGTGCGAAGTGTGTTTGCGCCATAACGTTTTTGCGTGGACAAGATTACACCTGCGCGTATTGCGTCCAAAGCGCGCATCCGCGTATCAGGCAACGTGTATATTGTACCATAAAGTAATCACCTGCCACCTACATTTCCCTGTATCTCCCCCTTCACCTCACCGCACTGATGAGTAGCAGGTTAGAGGCACGCTCTCTAAGCCGACCTCTCCTTCTGTCCCTTCATTAAAACCTACTTTTCGTCATCTAATTGTCGTACCGCCATTGTCATCCCATTGTCCTCTTGCCGTAGGCGTTACACCATCTTAATCATTTAAGAATCGTCCTCTCATTGTCATCATGCCGCCGTCGCCATACCGCCTTTGTCGTTTATGCTTCGTTATTCCATCGTCATCGGTATACGTCGGCGTCAAACACTCGTCAGCATGCCGCCAAGCTCATGGGCGACCCTTACATGCGAGTGTCACAGAGAAGTGGGGCGATACCGGGTTATGTCGCACAAATCTGAATCAACACAAGCCTCGGAAGCCTCAGAATGACCACCACATACGTTAAATAAACGTGACTTCAAACATCCATCGTTTATGCTATTACATTAATGCTATTACATTACCATCTAGAAACATCGTGAGACGAGTTCTGCCGCAATATTTCTCTTTTTAATACAGTCGACACAATAGCGTGATGGTTCAAAGGCTTAGCTCTGCTGGGTTACATATTTTTTTCATTCGGAATAGCGAAGCAAGGCTCAAGCGAGAGCGCGACCGTCAATTACACCTCTTTGACGACACGTACTGCTCATTGCTCCAGCGCTTAGGCAACAGCTCATCAGCATTACGAGCCGAATTAAACGCACAACATAACGAAAAGCCTTAATTCTTCCAGAGGTGCTTGTCTGGCCATCACGTCTTCCATTCGCCGAGCTCTGCGTGAATGATGTACCCTGGCTTGCCTAATTTCGTTCGGTGTAGCGCGCATGGCCTAATCCGTTTACGCCCTGAATAGGGTTGGACTAATTGAGCTAACCCAGAACAAAGTCGAACACTTTATGCGAAAACGCGTGAAAGGTCTCTTTTTTTATTCTGCGCTATAAAACGAAAGCATTTACGCCACACAAGTTACATTGTTACACGCGCAGGTAGTGCGTTACTCGCCTTGCACACTCAGCCACGATTCTGAGTCACCAAGCCTATAACAGAACGGGAGCTCACGTTACTTGCAGCACGCACGCGAAACACTACGCCATCGTATAAATCCGCTCAACCGTCTGCGCATATGCTTAAACTGCGCACAGAAAAGAAAGAACAATAGAACCTTGCTTAAGTTATCGAATGCGAAGCAATTACTGCATACGCGTTTCCCTCAAACACGCGCGATCGTTTTCTTTTTTTTTTTTTTTTTTTTTTTGAGTCCCGGACGGACAGGCCCGTCCCGTCCTTTTGTTTACGTACAAATGCGAGTCACTTGTTTCGCGTACATTCTCTGTAGCGATGTAAAATGTCAAACGAAATCAGACTTGAAACAGCGATCGTAGCAAACGTGCCAGTCAGAAACTCGTTCACTGTTATTTCCTATCTATAGTTCTCGCGATAAATAATTCCCTCTTGGAACGTTTTCCTGCTGCAGAGCACGAATAAGGAAATGCGCCCATTTTCAAAGGAAACTTGATAACCTTTATGGTATTATCTTCAATTTGCGGTCCCGTTGTAAATGCAAATTTGAGGTTAACTTTTACGGTGTTATGTTGGATTTGTTGTCCCCCATCTGCTCATGAAAGACTGCCTGGACGCTGCGAATACGTACACACGCATTGGTTGAAAGCAGTGACTCGGGTAGTCCGCGGCAGTCCAGGAAGAAGAATAGAAGACACCGCATACGGACACTGTGTGTACACGTAAAAATAAACACACGAAAGACTGGCACAAATAATAGTGGTTCCTTTGTTCTCAGGAAACGTTTCAGAGGATTGCCGCGGATGTCGTAGAAGCCAATGCGCCCTCTAACTGAATCTTTCAGCGGACGCGTCGACATGGGTACTTTTGTGACAGAAAATATTGTCATTCGCAAGCACAAAGCCACAAACCAATATGGATTTCCGTTTTGACTTCGTTCTACAATAGGGTGGATGACATTTTTCCTTCATGAACCTCCCTCCACCTTGCGGGAGTCTGCAGAACTTATCTGCCGTGTTCACGGCTATTTTTGCCGTAAATTTCTGAAGTTATATATTTTTTTTTTCGATGCATATGTTCGAGTTGCCTGCCGAGCGTCTCCTGAAACGCAAAAGCTAACCACCACCGGACCCGCGAATGAAGACACGAAGGAACTGCGAGACGCGTGACCTGTGCAATCGGACGCAACACAAGAGGCAGAAAAGCGCACACCGCAAATGCTGGACCTACGACTGACACACGCATCCTGGATACCGGGAGGAAATCACACCAAACTTAACTTTTACAGCGCATGCGTACGCAGAGCTGGAAATAGTGGATGGATGGCAGCAAATGAGTGCTTAATTATCTAACTAACTAACTAACAACTAACTAGCTAAGTAAATGACTGACTGACTAACTAACTAACTAATTAACTAACTAAATGAGATAGCATCCTTGACATGAAAAGCCCGTAGTTTCATTCCCTTGACGCTATCGGCATTAATAAGCAGTGTTGCTGAGTCAAACAGCCCTGCAAGGCATCACTGTCCTGATTCGCTTAACCGAAGGACGAAGACCTTCCCAGAAACCTCCAATACCGCTATCCTGTTTCACATAACTGAATCCTATGATTAACCGCCGTCGAGGTTTAAACGCTCGCAAATAACGCTCGCGGTTACGAAACGGGCACCACAGTGGTGTTGCTCGGCTCAACTTGACCGCCATGGCTGTGTGTGCTTTACCGTGCAAAGTACTCGCGATGCACGATGGCTAATGCATTCCAATCCCAAAGAAACGCGGACGCGGGGACCTCGAATCGGATCCGCTACCCCGTCGCCATTTAGAAGAACGCCATGGCGACCGAACTCTTACGGACGGGTCACTCAGTCATACGCCTGCAAACTGCCCTAAACGCATCGCTCCATCTTCTGCACTCCCATGCCGCTGTCCACAGCGTTCACGGCAGTGCGTACAAAACACGAAGCGACTAAACCGCGAGGACAAGACGGCCAGATGCGCGCCGCAATATGGCGAACTTATACACAAGAGACGCATTGTATATTAGATGGGGAACAGGCCGAATGAACTGCGAGCCCGACCATTTGTCCAGACGACAGGTCCTCAGAACACGTCCGCCAGCGCGCACTCCTTCAAACGCTGGAGGAGCGAAAGGGAGAGCGATGTCGCTATCGATCGCCACCGCGCTGTAGTGGAGTGAGCACCCTCTCCCGCTTCACCTCTCCCCGTGCAGCGATCCATCTTGGCGCCATCGCAAGGTGGTCTCACTCCCATTCCCCCACTCCCTCCTCTCTCCCCTCCATTTGTCGATGTCGTATCCCGACAGTCCGCGCACCATTCCGCGAGATCTCCTCTCTGTTTGCACCGGTCAAAAGTGAGGGTGGGGTCAGATTAAAGTGCTACAGGAGGGGAATGAAGCAACTCATAACTCCGAGAGAGAGAGAGAGAGAGAGAGAGAGTCCTAGCGAGTACCAGACGGCAAAAAAAAAAAAAAAAAAAAAAAAAGATGCCCGCGGTGAAGACGCTGCCGCTGGGCGAAATGCCTTCTGTTCGATGTGATACAGCGAATGGATTGCTCCCCAGAGCTGCTGCTTTGTTTCCTACACGTTTCGTGTCATGTTCTTGCCTTCTTTGTTTTCGTTTCCTTCGATGCGTCAACTTTGGTTGTTTCGAAACATCAGCTCCTTTTTTCTTGCCTCTGTTTTCTAATCAGCGTCTATTCTCTGTCCGAGGGGCAATCCCTTCCAATCAAGGCGCGGCAAATCGATTTTTTTCAATCACGTCGTTCTTTGTTTATTTCTATCCTTCTTTTTCCTTCCTCACATCACAACACAGGCGTTCAAGAAAACAGTGCAAACAAGGAAACCAAACGAAAAAAATATAGTTGATGAGGCACAGACTAGCAAGCGACAGCCAAAAAATGGAGACTGAGAATCCCGCGGGCCTGTTGGTCTGATCCAGCAGCGGGCACAGGAGTTTCGATGTGGGCCCTAGGCCCTCATAAATCGGCCTTTTCCAAACACCGACTGTTGTGTATGGGCCACGTGTCGTCGCCCCCCTCCCCCCCCCCCCCCCCGTCCCCTGCCCCGAACAGGGCTCTTAACCGGCACTCGAGCGGCTTAGCAGTGCAGGGTACGAGACTACAACGGGTGTTTTACGCCATCGAACGCTAGGACAAGTTACAACCACCGAAAAAGAAACAACGGCGTCCAAGCTCAACAGCCATCTGTCGAAGCTAGCGCTTGTATGTGTGTCCACTCGCTTCGTCCGCGTCGTCTATCGTCTTTGAACGTTGTTGAACGCGTCGCACTAACAAGGAGGATAATTTGTGAACTCCGAGGAACATTTGTTTTGTACGTGAACCTTAGAACTCGTGTCGCTGGGTCAGCGAGTAGCTGGTGCCACCTACGGGCACCAATATCTCCGTTAGTATAGTTGAAGGGACGCTGAAAAGAATAAAAAAAGAACTGACCTTCATTAGTGAATTACCCTTCACTAATACGAATAAACTCACTCTTACTGCGAGAGAAGACTTGTTAACCCATATAAAGAAGCAAGAAATGAAAACACTCGTGGTGACACCGCCCTGAACTTCACCGCAACAAGTCACCATTACGTAACGGACGTTCACGACATCTCCTCCGGGCTCGATAACTCTTTTTTTTTTCTGCCATTGAATATGAATTACATAGCATTCTAATCGAGCCAAAAACTGAAGCCCGCCAATTACAAGAAACACTACCATTGCTACGGCGGCCCAAGTGCGAGATAATATGTAATGGCAGGCAGGTGGCAACACCTTGTACAGGACCAGAATAAAGCTTTTTTTCCTCCTCCTCCTCCTCCACCTCATCATCATCATCATCCTCCTCCAAATAAGCTTGAAGACCTGATCGACTGTCAGTGGGAAAAGTGCGAGCCTATGTCCCTGCGTACATCTTTCTACGTGCCCCGCTGAGAACAACACCTTAGAATATGTTGAGGCGCCACGTTGCAATGCTGTCACCTACTTAAGATGGAGCAACTGTCGACAATAATGCCACCCACTACAGGCCCAACTTAAGATGGAACAGCTCAAACCCATCATCTCCCAAGGGCTTTCGTCTTTCTCCCTAGCTTTCGCGACAGTTGTATTACATTTCGAGAGCTAGCCTCGCCAAAGGCCGCACTATTGCATCTGCATTCGTTTCGCGGCTCGACCACGGATGTTCGTGCCTCGGCTCAGGTGCGGCGTAAGCGCCCGATATATGCTAATGGCACGAGTGGCTGCATCTGCGAACGATCCGGAATTTAGAGCAGGTTGTCGGCTCGCGGGCGCTAAGGAAAGTAGGCGCGTGGCTAGAGCCCCAATCCATCAAGCTCTAAAGGAGGCCTCGCGCGGGCCTCGAAATTCTCGAATGCGTAAGTGTATAAGCTGAATTGAATCCCCGCCACTTGCGAATGGAAAGCGAGGGGGGGAGAGGGGTAAGAGGGGGGGATGATATCCACTTGAGAGAAGCACGAAGCTATAAGAGGAAATCCATAAGGCGTTTCTCCGAAAGAATTAATACCGTAGAGAGGAAAGAATATCTCAAGCGTGTACTCGCAGGTGAACTAAGGAAAATATGACTTTCGAATGTAAGATTATTGCTACCTATTCTAGAACTAGGGAACTAAATAAGATTACTTAAGATATATATATATATATATATATATATATATATATATATATATATATATATATATATATATATATATATATATATATATCAGGAGAATATAGAACAGTACACCAGTTATTCCTTGAAGAAGCGATGGCACACTGGAAGCGTATTCGTAAACCAAAACAGAAAGTTATGTATATTGAAGTTTATAGAGTGATAGGTGTGTTGTCGTTTTTTTTTTCTGGTTAGTTCGAAAGAAATCGAAGGTTTCGGAATATTAAAACTGCGACGGCAGGTTCTTCATACCGATGTATATTTATGAGTAGTCAATAGGATGATGGCACGAGATGAAATGAATGCATGAGATGAATAAGTAGGGATGCGTGAATATTCGAAGCTTCCAATAAGAATAACGATTACTAACTATACGTATCCGTATTCGGTACTTTCGAATACCGAAACTAAACAAATACTTTGCTATACCTGACTATTAAACTCGAGTTATTGTTCTCTATCTGCTAAACGAAGTATTCGCAAATTATCATATGTGAAACAAAGACAAAAGGTTTTGAAGCAATAGGAGTAACAAACAAAATGGTTACTGCAAGCTGTGTTTATAGTTTCGCGGTGGTAGCCTGCATAAAACCTGTGAATTTTGCGTGTAGTATGTAATTTAGTGTTTCCTGCAGTCTAGTCATGTAGGTTTGATCTTTTACAGCCAGTGATGCTTTCCTTGAAACGGGCCTTTGTACATCTAAGGCATACAAATCCTTCAGCAGCTTCATTTTGTTTTATTTTTTTACCGCAATTTCTGTTTGAAGACCACTAATTTAGGCTTTTTGGAAAGCTAGCAATACTGCAGCCATCCATTCCCAACAAAATTATTTGCAGCCTGGTTTGTGTTAGTGGTATTGTATTTAAAAGCGATGGTATTCGTCTGCCTTGGTAGGCTGTGTTCATTTCACTAGTTAGCGCAATTTCTTATATTTAACATTCTTTAGTAACGTGACCTGCCGTGGCGAGCTCTACTGCGTGTGACCTGCGCTGTGCGTGTTCTCCTTTATTCTTTTACATTTGATCATCTTGCTTTCTTTCTTTTCTCTTTTTCTCCCCTCCTTCCTATCTCGATTTCTATGTTTCCGTCTCCTCCTTCCTGAAGAGTAGGCAGCCGTCGTGCACCTTCCCGTGGCAGTTGCCAGCCTGCTCCTCGTTTTCCCTTTCCTGTCAAATGTATAAGTTCCCAAAACAAATAATAATAATAATAATAATAATGATAATAATAATAATAATACAAGCATGGTACCTATTTATACCGAAATAAATATTAATTATACCGAAATAAATATTTATATCAAAAATATGTGCGTCTGAGTTTGGCTGTCCGATTATCGATTTGAGATGCGATACTTACGATTCGTATTCGATTCGTGCACGAAAAAAAAATTATCTTCGCCCGCCTTGAATTGCGCAAAGAATAAATAACGACACTACAAAAAGCTGAGAAAGTAAGCATCGACTCAACTAAGGATTTCTCCCGTGGAAGAGCAGTCAGAAAAGGCAAAAATTTGATGAGGCCTGCGACATCACATTTATGTCATCGGTGTCACGGCTTTAGAAAGCGAAACGTTAAGGGAGCTCCCCTTTGGTGCACTCGCCACACGACCAGCGTTTTCCTTTCTTTTTGCCGTATAAAAATACATATAGAGAGCTTGAAAGCAACAAACTCTACTATTCTATAGATGTATTGCGTGTTTTTTTTTTCACTTTGTTTTGCCATTCTTTTTGTGGCATCTTCCTCGCTAAATGCAAAAAAGATGCTCGTGCACTTTGACTTACAGGCACAATAAAGAACCCCAGATCATCAAATTTATTCCGGACTCCCCTCACTACATCGATCATCATAATAATACCGCGGTTCTGGGACGTAAAACTCGAGATCTTAACTATATAGTTTAAGCCAACTGCTTCACGGGATGTTACATAACGAAATGCCATACGCGGTGAAAAACCAGGACGGTTTGACAGAATAGGATCCTTGGGCTTCTTGCTATTGTACTGCTATATAAAACTAAGAACGAAACACGCACACTCGCACAAAGAGACTAATAGCTGTTGTGTTGAGCTCAATTTCTTTGCGTAGTTGTTCCCAACGGTCGATCTGAGCCGGTAAATTACTTGACCACGCTGCAACTGAAAGACGATTACTTGGCGTCTACATATGTGCGCATCCAGGGTTTTACGCAAGCACCTTTCTGCAACATTTGAGATGATGAGCACAGGCGCCAATTTCGGCCTGAATTTACTGCGACTAAGGATATACAAACCACGGGAACGCATTCCCGACATATCCGACGTAAGCTCGACATGGTAAGCTGTCAGCGCGTGATGTTTCACACTACGCGGTGATGGAGCTGTTATCGAAGCCGAGACGTTCTGCGCGTGACTGTCAATTAACATACGTATATCATGCTAGGTTCTTTGGTGAATACAGATTACCAACTAAACGTAATTTTTTGTTGTTCCTCATTGCTATAATACCCGATCACACATGTATATTTATTGCGTTTTCTGACTAATGATTTTTCACAAATATTGTGACCTTCAGTTCCAGAGATGCTACATCGCAAAAAAAGTACTGCCGTTTGCAGAATATACTGATTACGGTGTAGCACACAAAAAGAAAAGCGATGTAGTGCCTCTTCAAGACTTTGAGAACTAGCTGTTTCATCGCTAAACTTAATTTCTCTCGCCGTCCACAAGTTCTCGACGTCCACAAGTTCGCAGTGAAATGTAATTGAAGAAATCTACATAACTGGTCGCTTTTGATTCATGCACACACTTGTTGTTCTCGACCTGAGGCCCCGGTTTCTGTTTTCTCATGGGATTCGACCGAGTGCGCATTCAAATCTCGAAGTATATTTAAATGCTCGGTTTTATTGCTTTGTGCACGTGGCTTTCCTCTGGCCACATTAAATGACCCTATGCGGTACGAAACTACTCAGATGGAATGCGAATGTCATTCTATGAAAATTTAATTGTGCCTCACCTTGTTACAAAGAGCCCAACAGGCTTTACGTGGCGGTGAGCGTTGGTTGATAGGATATACTGTATTGCATTATTATCGCTACGTTTATTGAAGGCGCCCAAGTTACGCTATCGTCAGTAGCAAACAAAAAAAAGCTGCGCTCAACTTTTCTCTCGGTTAGAGTGACCCGTGTAGGGCAACAACATTACACAAAAAATGTGTCGCAGTTTCACCGAAAACGCGAAGCATTGATAACGATCGGAAAGTGTTAGACGACTACAGTAAGCAGGCTGGGTAATTTTATCAACCGTAATAAATTGAAGTAAACACTCAATTTCTCAATAAATTACCAAGCATGGTGTCAAGCGCGCATGGGTAAACGAGATCAGATCTCGCTCGACGAGTGCGATCAGTTCTCGTCACGACGCTGGCATGATCGACCAGCGACGGCAATAACGGGGAGCGAACGATTCCTGCTGCCGCTCCATCCGCCATGTGCGCGAAAGTTGAGATTACGCGGGCTCCAACACTGCACTTATGGGAAGACAGCGCGTGTAACGCCACCAGCCATCTCGGATCGCCCCAACCATTTCACCCGCCGCAGGTTGCCTCCAAGATGCGGCGCGGGGGCTGGCTGTGCGCTAAGCTGCGCGGACTGTAATCATATGCATGTTCCCCTGAGAGCATACACTCCAGCGCGTGCAGTCACCTATGCGCAGTCATGGCCAGGCTACAGGAGGAGTCACGTGCTCTCACACCGAAGCGCGCGCTTGATCACGTAACCTCCAACATTGGGCGCGCGGGAAGACGGCGCGCATCAAGCCACCATCCTTCTCCGCTCACCCTCTCACGCTTTTCCTTGCCCCACACGCGGCGCTGTCTTATTAAGTTTGGATTTCACGCTGTACGCCGCGGCGACAGCGGCGGCAAAATTCGCCTGGCGTATCCGCTTCATCGCTATCGCAATGATGGAAAAAACCGCTGCCTTGCACCATGCAAGTCGAAGTTGCGTCAGCGTAGGTATATACATTTATCCTGCCTTACAGCATAATTCATTACCCTGAAAAAAAAAAAGAGTACTCGAGCTACACGAGGAGCCCCTTTTTCTTCACAACAAAGTTTCGATCGTCAAGGCACATAGTTGTTTGTTTTTTTTCCACGTAGTTTAACGAGCCGGCAGCAAATAAAGGCTCTTCCTCGAATCGGCCATTTTCCTTGGTGAACGAGCCGTATAAGATTGGACGCATGGTCATTGAGCGGAACAGAAGATAGCTTTTTTTTTTAATGCAGCCGCATGAATGCCGATAACACGTGGCCAGAGAGAAACGCATCGCGGCACCGCAATTATTCATGGCCATCGCTGGCTCCCGAGGAGACTTTTAAGAATCGTTATCGTAAAGCGATGCCCCGTCGAATGGCGAGACGTCCGCATACAGGGTCCATGGAGAACGCGGCGCAAGCGACAAAGAAATTTGTCGAAGCATTTAAAATCAATAGGCGGTGAAGAATGCGGCCGAGGAAGGACCTGACATGGTGTGAGTGTGTGTGGGGGGGGGGGGGGGGGGGGGAGGCGCTGTCGTATATATAGATGTACAGTCACCCGCAAAAAGTTTACGAGACGCGGGATTTGCGAAGGAGCCAAATTTCCGCGACGCCTGTGCGCGTAGCCCTTAATTAAAAGCTTTGATCCGTAGCAGTTCTTGCGAACTGCACTGTGATCCAGCAGAAACCCACGTTCGTCGTGAAACCCGCGTGCCCCGTAAACTTTTGCGGGTGACTGTATCTCCAGAAGCCACAGCACCTCGCGATCGATGCGCCCCCTCCCAGCCTTGGTTTTGCACCCTTCGGAAATGAATCGCCGCTAAGCGGTTTACATCGAGACTGAATCGCACTTTCGCGCTTCTCCACACAGTTCTTTTTTAGTGCAAACAACAATTATGAGACGAGAAATGAGCCGTTCCAGTTCGATCGTTTGCTCGTTCGTTCGTTAGTTACTTCGATCGTCACGCCTCTGTTTATTAGGTCATGGAGAGAAAGAGAAAAAGGTGCATAGAAAGGCAGTGAGGTTGACCAGAGGCAGTTCCCGTTGGCTACTCTGCACGAGGGGAAGGGTGAAGGGGGATAAAAAGAAAAGGAGAGTGGAAGGGCGAGATAGAGAGAAATAGAGACGAACACCAACAAACCGCATACACTACAGAGCGGTAGGAGGCGTCGTTCTTAAAGTCTATCGTGAAGTCCCGCAGACCGCAAGAACCAAATAACTCAAGTAAGGTCTTCAGTGCGGATGTTCTGTGGGAGTACTACCCTAAAGCTTTTGAGTTCTGATAGTGTACGATTGTCCAACTGGTCCAGTACTCTGCACAGCACTTGTGGAGTTTCTTATAAAGGTATACTGCAAAACCATGCTGCTACGCAAGTTTAGTTATTACAGTAACGGTGTGTGTAGTACATGGACTTGTCAAATGCTCGTACTTCTGCCTTGAGACGTTCTTGTGGCGTTATTTGTTACGTTTTGTGTGCCGTTATCGGCGTAATTTCCAAGCAGCCATACTTTGCTAAGTAAGTGCAGAAGGCGATTACACTGTGCACAAGTATAATCATTGGGAATCGTTTCTTCAATTCAGCAATGTTCTCGTAAACGTGATCAGTTTCCGTTGTCCCCAGGCATTTGATTTCACTTCGTTTCATTTCCTTTCACTGCACTAAAGGGAGGAGTGAGCAGTGCGTGAAAAAGCAAAGAGCAAAACAAAACATATATGTAAGAGCACGGTAGCGTTACAATAAATTCTTATAAGGGATTTCTTGAATTCATCGGCATCTACGGCGAAACGACGGATGCGGGAACGTGGTTCCAGTCTGTAATTTTTTTCGTGGGCACAATATAACTTAAATACATGGCTGATGCGATTTTCAGCCAGAATAAAGAAATTTAAGCAAATCTATGTAGCAGCCTTAATTCCTTAATCTGGCTGAACTACCACGCACGCAGATCTCGCAGACACTTCCTCCGAGACTTCGCTCTAGTAATTTCTCTACAAAATATCGATAGAGTGTCATGTCCCCGTATAAGGTTTCAGCCCGTACGACACGAGTTAACATGCAAAGCAACAGATGTACGAACCGGGTATAGAACCAACGATCGCGCGCTTTCATGTTTTCTGTGGCAACGAAAGAAAAGTTGACGAGGCAGAGATTCTGGAGACGCGTACGTTACTGCGACGAGTGCGGCCGTCTTTGACAGCGGCTTCGGGTGTTGCTGAAAATCAGCGCAACTCGCAAGTTGTGATGGTTTCGCATTGGCGAAAAAAGAAGAAAAAAAAAGAAAGAAAATACCGCGGAAGAAGGGTTCCCGAAGTCGCAGCTCTGCGCATGCTCCGTCCAGCCATAAAGAACGAACTTTCGCGCTACCTTCAAATTAATATATTAAAAATAAAATAAAGCGACGGTAGTACGTGGTGCGGCATTGTTCATTGTCCGGCGGCCCCTAACGCCGCATCGACCTATTACCACACCCTTCCCGCCCCGCCAGGGCTACGCTGTGGGTCGCTTCGCCCCCCTTGGCACCTGGAACTCTGCATGCCGCGACCTTTTGGTTGAGCATGGAAAAACAAAAAATACACGCATTGCAGAAGCGCCTACAGTGAAAAATGACGCACTGGTGTACAGAAGAGGCGCTTTCTCCGATGCATGTAGGCGACGGCCGGCGTGGTGGAGCACACGCATTTCGGGCCCTTCCGAAAGTGTACGCTAAAGAAACGTCTACCGTCCGTGAGTGGAGCAGCGCGCTTGCAAAAAACGGCGACTGTATTAACGCGTCCAGCTCGTCTCGCGCCACAGCGTCGATCGCTCCGCTGTGCGCGTGAGTGTTTGGTGCGTGCACTGCTCGGAGCGCTTGTTCCTCTGCTACGCCGACGGTCAGCTCGCTGCTCTAGCCTCTCTTGGCTGGTAATAACTTTACTGAATTGTCCGGCAGGTCTTTTGGCGAAACCGAGTTCAGGTCTCGCACGACGGGACGTCGAGATCTGGTCTCAGCGAAGCCTCGCGGGCCTGCTGGACGGCCCAGGGTTGGTCGCCGAGGTCGGAGCTGCGCAGAGCGGCGGCCCACCTCAGCGTCTCGGAGTTTTTTTTTAACTCGTTTGTGCTTTGGGCGTTACATTCCCATAGCATGTGTTTGAGTGTAGCTGTCCTGTTTGCACATCTTACACGTGTCTTTGTGTACTTTGTGTACTTCAGGGAATATCCGTTTGAGGTGAAACGGGTTCGGAAAAGCCTGTCAGATTATTGAGGAAAAGAAAGCGATATTTTTGTAGGCGAGGCTTTCGTCACCTCTTGCCCCCGGCTTTCCGCTCGGCATTGGTGTGCCGTCTTGAGCAAGTATACAGTGCGCGGAACTTCTACCGACAAAGCAGTGCACGTGTGTGCACCCCTGCATTCCCTGTACAGCATGATGAAAGTGTACATCGCGGCACAAAAACGGTGCACATATTGTTGGCTCGGGTAGAGGTATACAGTAATGAACGAAACTATCTGATACTTTGCATTTGCGTCCTGTGAGCTAGACATGCGCGCTATGTTGGCGCTGCGTTATGCCAGACCGCTAGCCTAGGGCAACAGTCTATTGAACACGCACTACCACCCAACCCCAGTTACACCGTATAGCCCACCAACCGTGTACACAAATTGCGTGTACCTCCCCCCCCCAAAAAAAAAAAAATTACCCGAAGGAAAACTCAATAAAAACCAGTTGTGAAAATACGTGCGCGTTGGTAAGAGAAGCCTTTAATGATGGCTAGGGATAGACTATACAGTCGACCGAAAGGTATGACAGGCCACTGCAGGGTTGTATAACAAGAGATCAAAGGACAGGAGACAAATAAAAATAAGAACGTACGTCACGCCACTCACTCATACAGGAACTCGGAAAGGGGCAGCAGTGGGTACCACGAAATGAACAAGACTAGACGAAAAGTGCAGCTCGATGTCACCGTCAATAACCAAAAATTTTATCCGTGCTTGAGAGGCTCCTAATCTCTGCAATCATTGTTCATCTACAAGACAGAGACCAAAAAGATGTAAACACAAATGCCGGAAAGTTAACTAAATGTAATTCTGGGTGATACATTGCGCGGAAGGAATAGGGTGATGGGACAGAAAGAAAACTTAAGATGGGGAGCACAAACGAAGTCAGCCACCAAGCGGTAGCAGGCAGCGTCTCTAATGCGTACCCGGAGACTTAAGAAACTCAAGCCGTCCAGATATAGCCGCCTGCTCGGAGTTCTTATCCGTAAATATAGAAGCCAATCTGCGTATATCTACAATCTAATAACTAGTCCCTAGCAGACGATGTCATAATCCATGAAGTAGTGGGCATCTTGTTCGGCAACTACGAGGAGTTCTCACACGTTCCAAATATACGAACGAACCAACCAACCAACCAACCAACGAACGCACACGCACGCGCACACACATGAGTGCGCGAACACATACATTCACATGGCTTGTAGTCATACGAGAGAGAAAAAACGTAAACTCACCTTCCGAGGAAGAGCCGGCGTCTCATCAATGGCGAGTCGAGGGCGATGGCTTTCCTAACGGGCCTTGGATCCACCGCTCTAGCGCCACTTGCACGCACCGTGCAGAATAGAGCCGCCGCATGTGGTAGCCGTTCTCTCTACCTGCGCAAGTTGGAACACCGATCCCGGAGTGAATACCGACTCTTGAACGCCCATCCAAGCTCAAGCACAAACACGTATACATAAAATCGCTGACCGCGTTCGATGCGTTCGCGACACATGTGACGCTGTCTTTCTTGCGTCTCCGCGCAACGCGCACAACAACCGACGAGCGTATATCTCGGCAACGCGTCCCCTGCCACGGCGTGAAGTGATTTTAAAGAGAATGGAAGAGATAAGTGCAGTGCCGTAACTGTCTCTCACAGGAGGACACCTCAACAGCACTGCACAGGGAAAGGGGTGTGGGGAGAAAAAGATGAAGAGAGAGGAAAGGAGAAGGCGGGAGGGTCCAACCCTCGTGTGCTCGGGTACGTGGTGTCGCAACGCACCAAACGCCTGCTGACGCAGGCGCCCCTGCGGTCTAACTTCTTTGCGGATACTTGAGGGGAAGGGGAAAAAAAGAAGCAAAATAAATCGGCGGCGATTTAGTGGCAAACGCGAGAGAATTGCGTTAGCATTACTTCGCACCTCTTTAAGCTCCCGGATCGAGAGATTTAAACCCCGTTCAATATCACTGCGAAGTGTCGTTCAGGAGCTCACTCCAGGCACATCCTGCCTCGGCGAGCACGTGGCAGCGCGCTGGGGTGCTCAATGTGCCCGGAGCGGCCAGTCGGGCGGCAATATTGCGTGTATATTCGCGGGCTCCTTCCACGCCCGGAAAAAAACACTTTCACGTAGCACGTAATCAGCAGCAGAAAGCTGTATCGGGAGCTTTTTATGTTGCTCTAGAATTTAATCATTGACACGTTTCATCTAATTACAATACTGGAGAAGCTGAATAATTAATAAAACTAACCATGTAATTAGGCGGAATGCAAAAAAAAAATAATAATCTGACTATCTCCAAGCGACGGCAAACAACAGTATCTTGGTTCTTCTGCCCAGCTACGTGGCATTTGCATATCTCTAAATCTTGGTGTATGATAGTCGGGACACCGTGTATATAGGTTCGATGCACGCTGTCGTGTCAACATATGAGAAGGGCCTACGGTTTCTCCAAGCCGCGTCTGTCGAAGTGTCATCTCCTTCCTTTCTTTAAGAGCAGCGTCATCGTACCTATTGCCACGCGACATCCGCGAGTTCTGATCTGTTTCGCGACGGCACGTTAATGTTTATGACGTCCAGCGTGCCACTACGAGGCCTTTTAGTATCGAATTTAAATATCTTGCATATGTTTTAATGCGAAAGCATTATATGTCCCATGAGGCAGAAAAGCCGGCATTGTAGGCAACGAGTGGTACCCTAAATTATCATCGATAGTGACGTCATCAGCGCCTTTTATGACGTCATTAGTTATACAGAATTAAAGTTAGAAGTTAGAGTAAGGTGACTAAAGGTGGAGTAGAGTGAATCAAGGTGAAGTAAAGTGGACGAGCGCGGATTAAAGCGGATTAAGGAGAATTAAGGTTGGTACAAATTAGTGCAAGGTGGATTAAGGTGGATTAAAATGGATAATAATTGGCACGAGTTAGAGCAAGGTGGTTTAAGCTGGATCAAAGTGGTTAAAGGTGGATTAAGGATGACACAAATTATAACAAGATGTGTAAACTTGATTAAAGTGCATTAGGGTGGATTAAGGCGGTACAAATTAGAGAAAGGAGGATTAAGGTCAACTGAGGTAGAGTTGTGAAGGATGCTTGACGGTGTACAAAATCACGTATCGCGGACGTAACCAATTAATTAGATAATTGTCCTAATGCTTTCGCATTCAAATCACGTAAGGATACTTAAGTGAGTTCCAATATTATTCCAGCCTTCACACTTGCTGCATGTAATATTTCCACATGCAAGAAGCGCGTGGTTGATTGCAATAATATGCGCCGATCATTTGTCAACGCAGCCCTGGGTATCAAGACACCCCCCGTGTCCGCCTGGGGACAAAACTCTATTCGCAGTCGTCCACGGCCGCTACCCCGCGTCCGCACGTACGATTCTACAACACATATGAGATAGAAAAAAAAAATTCGAAAAGCAACCTTAAAAAAAACACAGAAAATTTGAGGCCTACGAAACAAGCGCGGGGGTGCCGCAACGGCGCTAGCTCGCTTGGCAGCGCGGTGCTCGAACGTCCCCGTACATCGAGCCATCTTTCAAAATCACGCTGTAATAAAACAGCGCACTCTTGGTCGCAGAAAGCTGCGTGCAGTGACGAGGGGAAAAGGCATCGTTTCTTAGTTTCGTCACGTGGCAGCAGCCAACTGAGCAACCGACACGGTGGTCATACAGTTATGCAGTGTTTCTTTTTTTTTTTTTTGGCGCGACCTTAGAGCTGAGGTCTCCTCCCTATAATGCGCTTTCATAGAAAGCGCGTAACGCGGAGACACGCGAACACAAGGCATGCAAGCGCGTACGATCACGCACGCACGCACGCACGCATGCACGCATGCATGCATGCACATCGGACGTGTTCCTTCCCCCCCCCCCCCCTTTTCGTAGCGGATCACCGCGTACACGCGTAATTGTTTGCAGGAGGCTCGTCATGCATATGTCGCAATAAAAAAAGCGCGAACAAATAAAGGAATGCGAAATTTGGCAACGACGACTCACATTCGTCAGGAAGTCTGGATGAAAGTCGCGTTTGGGAAGCCACAAGCAGGCGTTACAGCTGGCTCGGCTATATTCAAAACCCGAGGAAGCCAACAGACACCGATACCGAGGAAAGCGCGTATAGAAAATCAGCTGTCGCTCGAAGCCCAACTGGTTATAGAGTGTCGCAGGCACCATGCAAAGGTCGTGGGTTCGGCTCCCACGGGCGGCGTATGTGCCTGTTTAATTCGCATTAATTTTCCACGTCTGTTATTAAAGCGATGTTCTCGGTCTTTGTCCTTCCTGTATTTCGTCTAAATAACTAACGTAACCAGCGCTTCTCGCCGAATACTTCACACACATACACATCATCGAATGTTGACCATCGAAGTAACGCCAGCGAGCGCATCTTTGAAACGGAGGTTAGAAGTTTTAAAAGGAGGAAGACGACAAGGAGAGGAGAAAGGAAAAAAAAAATTAAAGACAGGAGAAGTACCAAAGGCGTCCACCGAGTTCAGTAGATGGCGAAAACCACAACAGTGCTTAGACAGTCTGCTGATAAAATATAGAGTCGTGTCTCCGTTGAAAGATTGTCGGTTCCTTCAGAGGTCGGTGGTCGAGCTTGTCGAGAATGGCAGCAAAGGGGAGCGTCTATGTGCATAATGCTGCTTCACCGTAGCATTTCCACTTCACCGCAGTGGTCACAGGATGTGGCTGGCCTCACTTGACAACCATCACGCTCCGCCTTAATCCTTGTGACAGAGAGAGAGAGCTACAGCTGCAGAAACGACACTGTGTGTCATCGGCCGTTATCGCTCCTACTTGGCTAACTCGAAACGTCATTCCACGCGCGTCATGACAGTCAAGTGTACGTGCTTTATACATTTCAACCTCACAAGTGGCAAATGGTACATGACCGTCACTTTCTTTCCCGACATGAACACAAAGCACGTGCGTCTGCTTGACATTTAGCCTGAAGATGATGTCACTTACTTTTGCTGTATTTACTTTTACATTCACTTATTCACGCATGTTTCAAACCCTTTACACGATGCTTCGCTTTCTTTTTTTCCTCTGTACAGAAGAGAAGCCTCTGTCCGGCTCATTTAGCATTTAGCTTCCCCTCCGTTTTTTCGCGTTCAGACCTCTGTCTCTTCATAGAAAAGTTCATAGAAATGAAAATGAAATGAACTTCTCATCCTGTACACTGCACTGCAGGAGCAATGAAAGTCGAGCTCGCAGGTACGAATTCATCCGGGCTAAACAGAGCGAGGGGCCACGTCCCTGAGTGTTCATACCCAATAAATTGCTCTACATTTACGTGTATTTCTTGTTTTGTTTTTAGAGAGATCAAGGTGTATCGTATTAGTTATGCATACAAAAAGGCAGATAAAGGCAGATAACTTGCATGATTTCTTTGAATTCCTTTTCTGTAAGCTGGTTACAGTCGTTAATTAATATCCAGCTCCTCGATTCGGCTTATTCTTACCGCTCATTAACCATTTCTAATGTCGCATACCGTGAAACTGGCAACGCACAAAAATTCATTCGGTACATTTGGGCACATTGCACACTTGTGATGCGTTCAGCTTTGGAGAGAGGAAAAAGGCTTCGTAAACTTGGCTGGAATGCAAGTGTTTGTGCCTTTCTCTCCCTTGGGGTCTCGGCACCAGGTATTGTTAGCCACAGGGGTGTGTCCAATGCTGTACGCGATTCCCTCCAAGTTACAAAACGCTCACCGTGTCAACTAATTCTTTCTTTACTGTCGCCATTGTATTTCCTCCAAATTACTTGCGATATGAATCGTTGAATTCATTGTCTCTCTGCCTCTCTATGCGTACTTCATTCAAGTGGAATAATTTATTCACTTTGTCGAATTACTCAGTTACGCAGCACTCGTTTGTTGCCAGTTCTGCCACTCATATCGTCTCGTATTACGACAGCATTTACCCTGGACTAGGGGCTCCACCCACTCGCTTTCTGCATGTTTTTTTTCTTTTAAATAAACGTTTTGATATATATATATATATATATATATATATATATATATATATATATATATATATATATATATATACTACACAGTTACTTCGTTTCCTCCAAGCACTTGTTTCTCGGCCGTTCCTCGACAGTGAGTGCGTGTCAAATTAAAGAGCTGTCATCGCTATCGTGATCGTCATAACCATCACGATCACCCTCGTCTTGAGGCCACATTTCCATGGTTGGGTGAAAGCAGGGGCGGAAGCAGTCAACGTTTTTCAGCACCGTGTTTCTTTCTTCCGCGTGGGTCACACTATATAGGGTCCCAAGCGGGCCCAGACTCGGAAAAAAACAAAGCAAAAAAAAACGACATCTCTTCCTTCACCGAGAAAGTGTTTGTTCCTCCACTTCATCCCGTTGTCGCGCGCTTCGCTGCGCCGCAGAACATTCCGGCGAATGGGGAGACAACAAAAAGAACGAAACGAACAAACAGAGAGCGAGCGGGTAGCACGCACTTTCTCCGAGGGTTCAGCTTCCTCGGCGCCGCACAAAGGAAAACAGGAAAAGGGCCAAACGCACACTTAGAGGAAGCTACGGCAGTGGCTTGGCTCCGTGGCTGGCTCCGCGTCGCGCCCTGTCGGCGCCGGACGCCTTCGTGACGCGAGCTTCGACCCGTGACGCGGTGGGCCTCGCTGTGTGAGGCCGTTGACTACTATCCCGCTGTCCAGACATCTCTCTCTCACTCTCTCTCTCTCTCTCAGTCTTCCTCGCCTCCCGTGGAGCTCGTTGAGAGGAAGCGCTGTTGGGAGCCGCGGTGGGGGCTTCACGCTACGCCGCTTTGCACGGCGGTTTTTGCGCGAACGGCGAACGCAGAGAGCGCGGCGTGACCATGGGCTGCGCGATGGCGTGTCACAAGACGAGAAGACTCGTTTTAGGGCGTCACGCCTGGCATGGACGTGCAGGCAAGCTAACGAGGCTCAACGACAATGAACAGGGGGGGAGCTGTGGAAGTGTAAAGTCAAATATGAAGGCGCTACAGCTATGTACCTTTCCGTTTCAGCCAATCTTTGAAAGTCATTACGCACAGCAGAGTAATAAAGATTGTGAGACTATTCCTTCGACAGCCAGGCAACCATGCCGAACCAGGGAGACTAGGCAAAAACGAAAAAAAAATGAGAAGAAGCTTCAGTTCAAAGTATCATCTAAGGGTTTGGCCCTGGTGTGGTCCGTGCCGTCAATTTCTTATCCATGCGTCTTTTGCGCAGCCCGCATTGTGAACCGGTTCCTTTTTAATGGAGAGGCAAACAAACAGACACGGAATACCTAGACATCACAAGCGTTTAACTGAAACTAGTTTACTCGAACGAGAGAAAAACAAAAAGAACATAC
>NC_092821.1:99849959-99954959 GCF_023375885.2 Dermacentor andersoni
CTCCCAGCTCTTGTTGCGAACAAATAGTGACTGATCCATATTGTGCAACGGAAGTGTTGCGGAGTTCTACGAGCGGGCTTCAGAAAAATACAAAACAAAGAGAAGCGGCATACGTAGAAAGCTGCGTTTCTTTATTTTTGCCCTTCCGGCAAAATTCAGACACTGAATGCACGTTTCCGGGCCAAGAGAAGGATCACGGCATTTCAGGCTCACAATGACAGCTATATTTGTTGAGTGGCTGAAAAGTAACCACGCACTCGCAATGCTCATATTTACTTCGATAAGAACAAACTATGAAATAAACACAAAAGCAAGAAGGCGTAATCCGCTGTGCTAGATGCTCTGGCATGTGTGTTATTGAGTGCGCGGAAGTTGTGCGGAAGATGCCCGCTCACGTACCCGCTATTATGCAACTATTGAGAACGCATATAAAGAGTGCCGTGAGGGAAAAAGAAACAAGGCTGGGAACTAGCGCGTGCGCAAGCTTTACTGACGGCTTTATGCCACCGTGTACCATACGTAATCGCCCTATTAGAAAGAAAAGTTTCATGCACCTCGTACTGGATGAACGAAAGAGAAAGCGTAAATCTGAAAGCAGGGAAAAAAAAAAAAGCAGAATGAGAGGAGGCGCACGAAGTAACTTCGTGTCTAAATCATTCGGCGCGTGTGAAACGCAACACGTTTCGCCCGGGTATGGTCGCTAGCCCAAGTAGGCGGAAGCGGCGGCAGTATTTATGAACTGTCTCGCCTTGCCCAGGGCCCGCTTGTTCTTGTTCTCCAAGCAGTGCGATCTGCTGCTTATTTCTTGTTTTTTTTGTCAGTTTTACTGCCTTCGTGTCTTGTCGGGAAGCTTCAGGGACGCCGCTTTCTCTGTACTTTTTCCGCAGTCCGAAGGGTCATGACAGTACTTTCTTTCTTTCTTATTCTTATGGTTGCGTGTTTTTTGTGAGCGCGATACATCATACTAACTCAGTTTACACGGCGCTTTGTTGCTGAGTGCTTAGTCACCCATTCATAGGTTTGATTCTTGACACGAGTTTGCGCTTTCAAATGGTCGCGAAATATGAAACTGCATTCCTGATGTCATTACCCTGATGCACAATGTTTCTTTAGATTGGGAAGGAAAACTGCGCCGAAATAATGTCAATTGCTCTAAGAGGGTTGCCGACTTTTCGATAGGTTAGATCCCATTCGTGGATGGAGACCTTATAACCTTTGATTTGTCACATATCATCTTGAATTTAGATCGGCGAAGTGCGTTTTTCTGTTGGACCGCTAATTCACGTTATTACGCAACCTTCACCGAATGAGGACATCGGGTCACTTCAAACGCGTGTGTGACGGCAAGCCACTTTGGTAGCAACGCTCATCATCGGGGAATTTTTTCATAGTGTAAACAATTAAATTTCCTTTTAGAGCTGCGAATTCTCTCAAGCAGTAGTAGTAAGAGGCTGAAAGCCATTAACCCATGCCATGCAACAAATTTGCAAGTAAAAATTAGAATAAGGAATGTTGACATAAGAAGCCAGAAGGGGGGGCGTCCGAAGCTAGTAAGTTTCGACAAATATAGGCGCTGTCCGTGCTTTTTTCACGCTGGCTTCACGGTCATGATGAATCACTGCGCTAACACTAGTGGCAGATTTCTTCCGCAGTATTTTTTAATTAAATGGCTCATTTATTCCTAACAGCAATTTTTGTTTGATCGTGTTTATGTGGGTGCAATTTAGGTTCGCATATGATCCCGTGCTACAAATTTTCTTTTTGCATTGCATTTATGTGTAATAAACCTTACTTGCAAATCAAGCCATGACCATTATAAGTGTTATTCTAGAGAGAATATTAAAAAAAAAGGAAAACAGAACTTTCATATACATCAATCGCGCTAGTGCTGAATAAACTCTTCTTCGATCTCTTCAACATTTCTTTTTTGTTTTTAAAAGGCTTATTCTAGTGTGGGTCACGTACTGCTTTACTGGCAACCGTTGTTTGTAGCCCACCACATTTCGTACGATTTGTTAAACAGCGCTTTTATTGTCAGTGAGGCCATTTTCACTGCCTTCCGAGGTGAAATATGAGACTGCCGAGTATTATAACATCATCTTACTTTTAACAACGCCGTTGATGCGCAAATACCTTACGTTGGTCAACATATTCAAAGTGAGTCTTATTATGGCTTCCTCTGAACATAAAGCGCTCTCTGTGCTTCCAGCTGCTGAATTTTTGGCGAATAAAGGTATTAGACACAAAAAATACTCGCAAGCCGTCGCCAGCACTAACCTTCAAGGCTGTCGGTTTTTCCTGGCATCACTGCATCGAACCACCCTGGACCCGTTCGATTGAACCGCCCCCGTTTGAGTTTCTTCACGCATATAGCGTTCGCGCATTCATATTTGTTACATCGCCGGAGGGAAATAACACACTGAAGTTAGGAGATATCAGAACCCACAAAGCATCGTCTCAAGGCTATGCCTCTTCGTTTTTAGGATGTGGCTGTATACCGAACGCGAGCAGCGCGAAAGGAAAAACACACACCCGCTGTGTTTCAAGGCGGCGTAGGTGAAACCGAAACAAGGGACGCTTGAAAGCCGATCGGGGGAGGTCACGAAAGCGAAGTCCGCGCAGAAAACGAACAAAAGCAAACCGACGAATCGAGAGAGAAATGATCACTCGCGCGACACTAAAAGCCACAACCCGTGAGGGCGGACGACATTCTCCGGCCTAGCAGACGACTCCTCGCGAAGTAGCAGACGAGCTCCTCGCGTGCGCCGGTCCTTTCTCGACCGTAACTCAGTTTCTTTTTCGGTTTTTATTTCTTCTGGCATCTGCGATTAGATTACGCCTTTCTGCGCTCGGCGCAACTAGCGAAACGGCCCGAAGCAGTGGTGCATGCTTCGGCGCGGCTTGTGATCGGAATCGTGAAAGCTGTTTTTGTTTTCTTGCCCCTTTTTTCTTTCTCTATCGCCAGTCCCTTATATTTCTGCCTCTTCCTCGGTCACGTGTTCTCAATCGGTTTCGCTTGGCGTCGTCTGCTGGTAGGGCGTACTGGGGCGCCCCAGATTACCGCTCTGCGCGTGCGGCAGCATTGTGATGGCAATAAGCGGGGACGAGCGAATGTGGCAGGCCCATAGATCGCAATGCGTCCCGTTCCTCCTGTACCGTGAACAGCTCGCAGCAATGCGTCTGGATAGCGCGAGCCCTCCGATGGGATGTAATACCTCCGTGTGGGGTCGTTAAGGAAATGAAGAAAGAATGAAGAAAGAAAAACCTCGACGTTCTGTGATCGTAACGGTCGCGAGTGGAACCTCGCCTCGAATTTCGGGCATTTTCTCACCCGATGGGCCGGTTTCCGGGAGCGTGTTGAGAGACACGTCCCCAAGCGCGAAAATCGCGTCACCAGCTAAACCGCCGCACTGCCTGACATCTGAGTCGACCGATAGAGGGGGGGAGGGGGGGAGCAGTCTGTGGGCTCTGCGGAAGGTGCTAGACAATCGGATGGTATATCGAACGAATTCGCGTGAGTTGAAGCAAAAAAGTAACTGGAACACCAATGCATTTCGACGGACGCGTTAAAGATGAACATTTCGGAATTGGTGCTGTCCAGAGAATTCGTTCCAAGTGGATACGGCGTGCGAACTGAGCGTCTATAATTCGTGTATTGAAATATGTGGCGTAAAGTAATTAGTTAAAAATAGTTAGCCTAATTACGTTACTTATTCAAGTAAACATTTTTGTTTCTTGTAGAAGTAATAGCCGCCGCATCGAATAATTTAGATCAATTGTTAGAACTGTGCTATTTGCCACAGACTACCTTTAAAAAAAATTTGGTGCAGCTAAAAAAATGAACACCCTGTTTGTATACTGGTAGACTTGGTGGTTGCATGTGTCGCGTAAGGACCGGGTGTTTTGTCTCTTGCCTCCCATGAAGTGTGATCATATATTTAGGAATCTTTAAGCGCAGTGGCAGAAGGGAGCAAGCTCGTAGACAAACTCGCTTAGCGCCTGTTACTCCCATAAGAGGATGAACTACGCAGAAAACGTTTCTGCGAAATGACAGAAAAAGTCAACAACAGAATGTTTCGGTGAAATCACTTAAAAAGTCAGAAACAACATGCCAGTAAAATTTACGTACTTTTTGCTTAGTTTCCCCCTTTTTTTTTGTCACAAAACATTTTTTTTTTACATTGAAGAGAAAATTGGGCACTCGACCGCTACAATAACGGTTGAAAGAGCCAAAGAAAACTATTCGCTTTAGAACAGAGCTTTGCCTACCGTGCCGCCTAGTCTGGTTATCCAACTGCGACAACGTGCATTGAGGAGCCGTACTTGCTATGCGCTTAGCTATTGCTCAACATTGCCGTTTCGCAATCTGTGCGGTGTTTTGAGCGTCACGCAGATTGGCAGCGTTGGCGTTTGTTCAAGTACTTCGGAGGGAGAAACAGGCAATACCGTCATAGAGGACCTATGATACGTACAGAACCTAATGACTATATACGTTGCTCTACTGTATAGCGAACGCAGACGACATTGTGTATGTCGCAAAGAAGGCAGCTCCTGCGTGTGTAAGGTGCGGGGAAAAGTAAACAGTCGATCACTTTCTCCTTGCGTGTGGGCGATGTTCCTCAGTAAGAGGTAGGTCGCTCGAGGTCCTTCATAAAGAAGCTTGGCCTCAGCATGAACGTTCCTGTGCTGCTTTCGTTTGGAGCTTCAACGTTGGGCTACAGCCACCAGTTATGCTCAGACAGCGATGAAATACTTTATTCCTGACACCAATCGGCTGCCTTTCTAAAGCAGTGAGCTTATGATAACGATTTATCTGTTTTACGATTCAATTTAGCCCGATGAGTGTTCCACTCTGAACACCGAGCAGAATACGTCTTTCCCTAGTATTTTTCTTTTCTAAATTTCACCTATTTAGGCAAACCGCCATATTGTTGGCCGGTCCTGGGATCTTGGCACCCGCTATGTCCCACTTGTGCAGAGGAACAACAACGAGAACAGCAAAAAAAAAAAGTTATTATACAGAAGATGCTGGCGTTCGCTGTCCCTACTTGCTGCTACCGAGGTGACCTCAGCTCTCTCGAGTTTATTTCTCGTCCTTCACTGTCCTACATTCTGAGCTTGCAGATTCGCGTTCAACCGTGCATATTGAGAAGACTGCAAATCACTGCAGCGAGCCTAACGTCACGGGGAAGGGGAAAAAGGGAAAAACCCGCACACCACAAGCGGGGATGAATGCGTAATGCAATGTAATGCGGCTTTCAGCATGCAGAATCACGCGCGTTCGATTGAAAAGCTCGCTGTTCGCACGTGCGCATTGTTGTAATCATTACGCAAGTGATTAGAAATCGAGAGCCGGTGGCCTTCTTGTGCGAGGGAAGCGTCGCAAGCTGTACTACCGGATCGTGTCTTCCCCTGCATGGCACTCACAGCGAGCAATCTGGACCGTCCCGGAGCAGCAGCGGGGATCTAACTGAACTCATGACTCAAGCTTCGATTTTCGAGTGCCGTGTGGGCTTGCACGCCCTGCATGCCTCCACCGTATGCGCCTGAACGTTGCTTGTACAATCCAATTCTTACATTAATGCCCCTAAGTCCTTGAAGAACATGTAAACTCGATAATAAATGTTCTCCGCCGCGTTGCAGGCAAGACTTGGGTAGGTCAGCCAGTTTGATCCCTACTGAAAGTACATGATGCACTCATAAAACAATTCTGATGAAACAATTTTGATAAAACAGTTCTGATTCATCCATGAACAATTCTGATGCACTCATAAGCATATTCTTCACCTGTTCTGCATGGGCTCTATCGTTCATCTGAAGAGTGGCTTCAGTCAATATTAAGGAGCCTTAGAGTATGCTTAGGAGTCCCTCGAGTTGCTTATTAATCGAAGGGGAACGTCATGCTCCATTTCATATTATGAGGACGGTGGAAACCCGTCAGAACTTCATTTGAAATTCAGTGCAGCATAAGAGGCATCCACTAGCTATCACACTTATTGATATGGAAAGGACTTACATCAATACGGTGATTGAGGTGCACATAAATGCACTGATAAAACACGCATTTAAAAGTTCAGATGTTTCTTACCCTCCATGGCAACTACTAGACACGAAAGTTGAGCTTTCAGTTGAAGGATTTATTCGCAATCGAGACATGTTAACGCCAGCAGCACAAGAACTGGCGTAGCGCCAGATCTACTTCTCATCCCTTATTCAAATGTACACATGTGTTTCATGTCAAAATAATAGTTCTACGCGTCCGCCTTTGTCAATCCTGGAAGGAACCGAATACAGTCATTTAAGCAGTCTCAAAGGACACTGAATTAACACAGCTAGTTTGGCGAGTTCGTAACTGAGAATATTTCTAGAGGTGGGCAGTGCAACCCGGACGAAAGACACAAGAAAGTAGAGGATACGATATACTACGCTCGTATCGTCTACTTCCTCTTGTCCTTCGTCCAGGTTGCGCTGCTCACTTCTAGGAATATGTTCACACGACACCACGAACTGCAGCAGAACGTATTGCAACATTGTCTATGTTGCGATACACAAATTTAGCACAAGAAGAGAGAAAATGAGTCATCCTATATGCGATTCACAGGCAGCTTTATCGTCACTTCACACTGAAAAAAACGCTTCGCACAACATGGCTTTAGCTTGTGATACCCTAATGGAACGCACTAAAGCAAGTGAGGGGGAAATTGCACAGTAATGTTCCAGTTGATGGCTGGCCACTGCAATATCCCTGAGAATGTTGCAGCGGAAAACCTCACATCCGGACTTCCTACAAAGCAACATGAACTGAAGCGTTTACTAAGACAGATTTGAGCCAGTCGTAGCAGAGGGACATGGTTCGATCGGAATTCAATACCTTCAAGTTTAATTTGCACCGGCGGTTCGCATAAATTTGAAATATTGTCCACATTGGATGCAAGCAGATCCCTTGAGACACTGGCTGCGGTTCGGTAGTGCGTATGCACAATGCGCTATATGCGCAAAATCGCCCGAGCTGACAGGCCTGCTGTGCACTCGTGGCCACGTGGATGTGCAACACCTTCTAATGCAATGTCCGTGGCCTGACGTGCAGGGCTGACGTTTAATACGTGACTTATTGGCATTGGACCACAGACCATTCCGCCTAACAGTAGATTCTCCACGACCAATATATTCCTTGCAGAAGCGATCGTTGATGGCGCTCTTTCAATACTTTTAAATACTTTTAAGATAATTTTAAGATACCTTTAATAGCGAGCTTTATCCTCAGAAAATGTTCAGTAGAGTATTTGTCATTATTGTAAGCTCTCTGTATGTCTTTAACTTTGCCTGACTTTCAATATGTGCTTGGATTCATGCGCTTTCGCGAGAACTTATTTTATGTTTTCTTATGTGCCCTGAGTACAGTTTAGTTATGTGACTGAACTTTGTTTTGACGTTAGTATAATTGTGTGATTGGACTTTGTGTTTTCTTATGTCATATTTACGTGACATGACTTTAGGACTGAGTGTGCGACCTAATTATATGAGGTATTTTATGTGATTTTGTCATGTATGTTTCCTTCATTAGTTGCATTTCTATATGAAAATGAGTAGCAGGCGCCGAATAAACGCGCACTCGTCTACTAAATATCATATATTAAAAATACTTCTCGTGCAAAAGTAAGTATCGCCCCTCTGCCCCACGTGTAACCTACGAGATGACATATAGAACACTTAATCTGCATGTTGCAACCTCTGCACTCCAGCATACTGACATAATGACCGTAGTTATGTACCTCAGGGTTCATACCTTGAGCTGCAACCTGTACTTGGACCGTGGACTGTCACGTCGCCTGTACGACCCGGGCTACGAAGGAACGCTTAACTTTTACCGAAAGACACTGGTCTCATAACGCGACAACGTAATAACGTGAAAACGTCCCAAACATTGTTCTTCTGTTTGTTGGCTGTGACGAGTGTTCGTTTATATCCAAGAAAATGGTCCCAACGAGACGCTTTATTTCTCTATGTTGTGTTATGTGCGTGTTTAAGTGTCGTATCTCTTGCGTAGACAATCGCATGTATACCATCGCATACGTCTGTAGTAGCAAGCTAGGCGCGTTGCCAGGTAAAAGCCTCTCCAGTTTTCTTCAAAGGACCTTTCTCTCCACACAACTCCTAGAAGCAGCTGGAAGTTGCAAGTTACAGCGTTTGTGTGTCTGTCGCTTTCCATTCGTCCGTGTCACTCACCGCGATGACTCAGTGTATGTGGCGTTCTGGTGCGGAGTGCTAGGTCACGGGTTCGAATACCATCCGCGACGAACGCATTTCTATGACAAGTGAATCAATGGATCAATCAATAAATTAATCGTCCGAGTTCTTCCCGGATCTCTTCGACTCCGAATGTCGAGCCAACTAGCTCAGGCTTTTACCCCGAGAAACAGCGAGAGCCCCGTGTACCTGTTTCCCAGAAATCACGGAAGTAACTCGACGCGTTTCTTGTTCGCGATGACAAAAAAAAAAAAAAAAAGATCAAGGACGAGCAAAGTTTTCATATGAGCGCACCTGCGGACGAACCATCGCATATAGCATTTTTACAATCACTTCAATCGACTCGCCGTTCTTCAGTCACAACCTTGGGCTGGGCATAACACAGGGCCTGTGCGGCACAGAGAAGAAAAAGAGCTGCTTGGTAGACCTTGGCCAGAAGCGGCCGTGGATTCCCCAGGCTCCGAGACAACAATCTTTCTCTACAAAGCGCTCGAGTGGATCGCGCTAGTTCTTCGCACACGGGCGCGAAATGCCGAAGCGGATTGTGATTCACCAAGTTGTGTGCACCTCCGATGTCGAGGCCGATACACGCGAAGAGCGGAAGCTTCGTTATGCGTATGAGGCCGGCTTCCAGAAAACGAACTCGCGGCCGACGCTTCTCTATTGAAAAAAACCTTGGAGGGGTAAGTGCTTTTGCGCATATATAACTTCTGTGTTGTCTTCTTATGATGTTGCTGTCTTAATCGTCGCATTCGACATGACCGCATTCTTTAGCTCCGCGTCCTTCTTTTTTTTTTTTCTCTCTCCGATAAGAAGCGAAGACTACAAGCACACGTGTTTTCATTGTGCGATAAACTTTGCGCATCTCGTCCACATCGCAATCACATTTCGTTACGTTTACGTACAGTGGCCCGTACCGAAAGATCGGCGATGAGCCATCACGTGCAACCGCGTGTAAATCTGATATGTGCAAACAAATGGCTTTGGCTATGTTTCACGAATAAGTCTGGTGTAAGCCTCGGTACAACGCTGTTGGCGGTTACCTGTCGAGTCCGTAGAGAATTGATGAGCTAAATCTGAAAAGAAATGTTAACAGTCATGATTTTCTTTTTGTCTCGAGTGGCATTGGCGATACGGCCGCTATCTTTATACAACGTGCGACTGTATGCAGATGAACTTGCGCATCTCGCACACAACTCACTTGCATTTCCTCGCATGCAGTGGCTTGCTTTGAAAGATCGGCGATGAGCCACCGTGTGAAGCCGTGTTTACAAATTGTACAGCGGGCATAAGCTTCAGGAAGAACAGGCGTGTTCGCCCCAGTACAACATTCTTCGCTCGCTTATCTACGATAGCTAATGGCATATCAATGAGCCAAACAAAACAAAAAAATATGTGAGCGTCTGTTTTGTTCTCTTCCAGTGGCATTGGCAGTATAGCCGTTCTCACCTCAAGGTTGCTTATTATACGCAGGGAGACGCTCCAGCTGGGCGGGAAAAAATTAAAACGAAGGCTCTGTTTCCAAAAGCGAAACTGCGCTCAGGATTAACGTATAACGTTGGACGAAAATGCAAACCAGATTCCAGTGAAGGAAAGCGAGATAGGTGAATACAGAAGCAAAAACTCGCCGAGACGAACAGGAGTGCAGAGATACGAACGCCCAAGGACAACCGGAGGCCCGCGGCTGTGTTTTTTTCGCCTCACGATATCTTTGTCACAGCGGAAATCTGCGGCCGAGCAGCGGCCGAGAAACGCGAGAGTCAAAAGCGAAGCGAAGAATCCTTCTTGGCGGAACTGTACAAGGCGTTGGCAGAGCAAAGTGGATCGGGAATCAAATGCGACTAATGCACCGCGGCAACCCGGGCTGACGAATGCCAGGGAAGTGTTTACGTGGAGAGGACGTGCGTTTTGCAGTGGTATTTTACAGGCACTTGGCAGGGTTTCCGATTCCTGGGCAATGCTGTGAAGACGAGAAACATTAAAAAAAAAGTTAAGCAGATTCCACGCACTGCGGACATCGACGCTATGTGAAGCGCTCGTGGTGCGGTGTGTGTTTCTTTCTTGTGTCCTCGTTCTTTTTTTCCGCGCAGTTATAAGAAACGTCAAAAGCTATGAACCAACTAGCCCGCCAGAACATCCTAATAAAGTGCGTATCGCAGATATCCGGTTATTCAGCATTGTCCGGAGTTCTGCGAAGAGTTACCACACGGATCGACGTGGCTGTGTAAGGCGAGAATTTTTGACGCTAACAGGTCTTGCGGGCCCTGGAAGGCGACGACGATAAAGTGTGACGGCGGAGACGATGGCACGAATTTTAATGCGGTGGCATTAGAGGCGTTACTTCACCCACTTTGCAGATGTCTAACGGAAAAGTCGAGGTGCGTTGAGCGAACGCGAGCCAGTCACAGTGTATACCAAATCTCCAGTGTCTAAATGTCACAAATGAATGTGTGCTAGGTCTCGCTTGTGACTGTCGAGACGTCCCAATCGTTCCCGTTCTGAGTGTACGCTGCACCATAATTCGGAGACTTCGCGGCGCTAAATTCTGGCGCAGATGTTGGCACTCCGGCGAATGAAAACGTTACGGCCGGCTCCTTGACGACCTGAGCCGGTCACGAAGGCGGTGAAATCTAACACAGCGTCTCGAAGCACTGTAGCTGCCGCGATAGAAGAGTGGGTGACGTTGACAAGTTCGCTCGTCTTCTTGATGATGATGATAGCAACTTTATTGTGCCACCGGATAAGGAGGCCCCTACTCCCCGTCCCCGGCACACAGGCCTTGGGGCCGGAACCTCCGCGATTAGAAGCAAGCAAAGAGGTCTTGACTCTTCGCGGCTTCTTCCGCCAGGCGGATGGCGTGTTGCTGTGGAGTAGGGTCCTCGCTCCGCAGCAGGGCTTCCCAGGCCTCTCTACAATTTATATTTGCTTTAGCCCCTGGTGAGCTAGCGCATTCCCAGATTATGTGATTGAGGTAGGGTCCCTCTCGCCCCACAGTGTTTGCACTTATAGCTTTCTCTATCATGCATAACATGGTATGCCCAGACCGGGTTTACGAAGTTCCCAGCTTGCAGGCGCCGCCATGCGACTGCCTCTCTATTGTTTAGACTTTTATCCGGTGGTGGCACCAGTCTCCTGCGTAGCCGATAATTTTCGACAATCTCCGTATAATTTTGCAGACGCTCGTCCATGTTCCGGCAGTCGGGCGGTTCCACAGCCACCCGGAAGTAGAGAGCTCGGGCTAACTCGTGGGCCGCCTCGTTGCCAGGAACGGACGTGTGTGCAGGGGTCCAAATTAGGCTAATTTTTCTGTTCAGCCGTCTACTGGCCTGTTCAGCCGTCTACTGGCCATTTATATGTGACGTGACGTAAGCGAGAGGCAGTTGTTAGGTTCACTATTATTCGTACGCTTCGTTCCTGCCTCGGCGGACTGATGGAAACTGCACGGAATGGGATGCACGCGCTCTCTCGCACTTTCTATCCGCCGTGACTCACGCGCTAATCGTCTCAAAAAAAAAAAAAAAGGAGCTACTTGACGTTGACACGAAGAGAGAGAGAGTGAGAAAGAAACGTTTATTATACGAAACAGTGTCCCGAGCGAGGCCGGTTGTCACCCTAAGGTAGGAAGGCTCCTTAGTCCAGGAACCCTCTGGCTTCGACTGCCCTCTTGGCCCTGGCGACGAGTTGTCGTTGGTCTTCCAGGTCTCCGAGGGTTAGCTTGGCCTCCCACGTTTCGAATAGGTGGTTTTCTTCTATTGCTCGTTTGGTGTGCGTTTCTGGTTGCATCGTAAGAAGAAACTTTAAAGCTTCGGGTCGGTAAAGAATCGGCGGGTTGTTTAACCTTTCGTAAAGCTGGAAATATTTCTGTAATCTGTGAAAAAGGCCGGAGGTTAAAAAAATAGTTGGCCTAATGGTTAGAGCTTGGGCTATTGTGCTGATAGCCGCCGTGGTTGTTCAGTGGCTATGGTGTTGGGCCGCTGAGCACGAGGTCGCGGGATCGAATCCCGGCCGCGGCGGCCGCATTTCGATGGGGGCAAAATGCGAAAACCCCCGTGTGCTTAGGTTTGCGTGCATATTAAAGAACCCGAGGTGGTCTAAATTTCCGGAGTCCTCCACTACGGCGTGCCTCATAATCCCATAATTGTTTTATTGTGCTGAAAGGCTGGAGTACGCTGGAGAAGCGATCGCTTCTTTGCACACTTTAGCCACCTATTGTGCTCGTTGGGTGATAATGACGTTTCTAATGTGCAATCAGCGGATTGGCTGAGACATGTGAGGTTTAGCAATTTGGCCTGACTGTGTTTCTCTCAGAGTAAACGAAGAACGGTCGCGAGGCCGACAAAGAAGTTCATGTAGCCGTGTGTAGCGGCGGTACACCTGTGCCAGTTACTTTGTTATCTACGGGTACTATGACGGGTACCATGACGGGTACTATGAGCATTGAGATGCATAAAGAGAGGATGATACGGTATACAAAATATGTCTGATGCTAAAATTGGCTAGAGCACTACTGCCTCATTGGAGTCCTTGAAACACAAGGGCCTGGAGATATGTGCTGTACAAAACAACTATCCCAGCGGCATCCTCTGGAAAGAGGATGCGCCACGAATTTAATGGGCTTATAACATGTAGGACAGCATTATTCAAGAAATCGACGACTGCCTTGGCGTTAAAAAGCGCTTCTTTACCAAGAAACATAGCCGCGTGAAGAGGGACGCAATCATGATGTGCACGAGAAAAATGTTTCTTTCACGCAGCATCGTCTTCCCGACACTCCAGGACGACGTGGAAGGCAGACAGCCTCTCACTACACCTACCACAGGTTGGAGGTTCATTTCCAGTAAATAGAAAATTGTGGGTGCCAAATGTGTGTCCTATTCTGAGACGACAGAATAGGACATCTGTTCTCCGTGATTTTGTTGCGGAGGGCCGAAAACCTAACTGTGGTTTTATCACGTGAAGTTTATTATTTATTTCTGTGTCCCACATGCGTTGCCAGTGGTTTAGCAGTTTCTTTCGTAAGAAAGGCTTCAGATCTGTGACAGGGACAACAGAGGTAGGATTAACAGCATGCGATGCAATTGACCTGGCCATTTGGTCCTCCAGAACGTTACCCCCGAAGCCCCTATGGCCAGGCTCACAGCATATAATGACATGCTGGTTAGCTAGATACGCTTTACACAGGTCGGAATGGAGTTCAGTAAGTACTGGATTTTTGTGCTTACATAGTGACCTCAAGGCGTTCACGACACTTAGGGAGTCTGTATATGTAACTGATTTCCGGCGTTTTAATTTCGTTATATGCTTCACAGCCGACAATAGTGCGTAGGCCTCAGCCGTAAAGATACTTGTTTCCGGATGTAGTACATCGGATTCCGAGAAGGATGGACCGACGGCTGTATAAGGCACCCCGGCGTTTGACTTAGAAGCGTCTGTGTAGAACTCTGTGCAGGGGTGCATGTACTAGAGTTCTAGGAAATGCATTAAGATTTCGATCTCTGGTGCATGGTTTGTGACTTCTAGAAAGGACGTGTTACATTCTACTACCTGCCACTCTCAAGGAGGCAACAGTTTGGTTGAATGCATTAAGCGATGCTCGAGGAGTGGGGCATGCATTTCATCACTAAACTCCCTCACACGCAGCGAGAAAGGCTGTCTTACAGAGGGACGATTTCGGAAAAGTATAGCACACGTCATATCGCTAACGGTATTAAAACATGGATGTTCATGATTGGGGGGCATTTTGTGAAAATATGTGAGGCTGGTGTAACTTTTGTGCAGATGGAGTGACCATTCGTTTGATTCTGCGTATAAGCTTTCAATAGGGCTTGTTCTAAATGCGCCAGTGGCCAGACGGATACCCAGATGGTGGACAGGATCTAGCATCTTTATCGTGCCCGAGGCGGCAGAGTTACATACGACGGCACCATAGTCCGTTCGTGATCGAATTAGGCTCCTATAATGATTCATCAAACACTTCATGTCGCTACCTCATGCTGTATTGGATATAATTTGCAGTGAGTTCGTTGCTTTTAGACATTTTTATTTAGGATATTTTATGTGTGGAATGAAAGTAAGCCTAGAGTCAAGTATAATACCTAGAAATTTATACTCTTTGTTGACAGGCATTTGTTGTCTACACATTTCTGCACAAGGATCTGGAACCAGGACTCTATTTCTTGTAAAGAGAATACAAGTGCTTCTGTGGGGTTTGATTTTAAAACCGTTTTTGTCTGCCCACTTGGACACTTTGTTCAAGCCCTGCTGTACCTGTTTCTCAGATACTGCGAGGTTACAGGATTTGAAGCCTAGTTGAATGTCTACGTAGACGGAATAAAAAATAGCCAGTGGTAATGAAACACGAAGTGTGGTCGTTTTAACGATAAGGAGTGTGCAGTTGAGTACGCCTCCCTGGAGTACACCAGGTTGCTGTATATATGGACGTGACATTACAATCTCGATTTTTATGCGGAAGATACGATTGGACAAATATCTTTCCATTAGGTTTAGCATATTGCCACGGATGCCCATTTCTGACAAGTCTCTCAAGATTCCGTAGCGCCACGTTGTGTCGTACGCCTTCTCCATACCGAGGAATATGGAGAAGAAAAACTGTTCGTGTACAAATGCGTCACGGATATTTGCTTCAATGCGCACAAGACGATCAGTTGTGGACCGCCCTTCTAAAGCCACACTGATAGGGATCAAGCATATTGTTGAGCAAGCATATGTTGAGGAAGAATATGTTGAGTAAAAGGAATTTTTCGTCGCACTCGTAAGCAATGCAGCCTAATAACACTTTATATATTTTTGTGTAATTTCTAATTGCGTTTCTAGGAACAAGTTTACTCTTCTGCAGCCTGCACTTTAGACTAGCAATAACTTCTCCAATAGACCTTCCTAGGTTCAAACAAAATGGCTGGTCGGCTGATTTCTCGCCAAGTAAAGCATGTCCATCCCGCAGACACTGTAATAGTAAACTGTCCCGATTCCGGAGACGATGCAATGCATGCGGTCGTGTGGATCACATGGTGGATCACATGGTGGAAGGCTCCGCAGTAACGTGGCCGGGATATCGTGGCAAAGGCTGGACATATGAAAACCCACGTTGCGGTAGTGTGTAGCATCAGCAACTGTGTCATGTGTCTGAAGCACATTCTCAAAGCCAAGAACAAGCGTTTTGCCAAGAAGGCAAATAATCGCTGTACTGCAAAGCGTGGTTCGGAACGCGAACAGTTACTCGCGTGCTACCGCAAAAGCAAGCGAAAGAAAAATCGGGTAGAATTTAATTACTGGGAACTGTATTAGCACTCTTAAAACAGCCCTCATAAAAGTTTGAGAGGAATATATTTTTATTTAAGTACAGTGACGTCAAATCCAGCGCATGTGCGGAAATCTATGTGATGCGAAGCTTTCGTGACGGGGTTATTTATATGTTAATAAACTTCCGATCATCTGCACCACATTTTACAGAATAACGATTACTGAACTCAGCCCAACATGACATCAGGCCAGTTTACTATTGCGCAATTTCCAGGATCGGCTCACGTTTCCTGTTGTATACCCCTAAAGCACACCCTGTGTTCACACAGCATCTCCTTTCACTGTGCGATAGCACATTCCATGCCCGTTTTGAAAGCTGTCAATCGAACCGTTCGACGCACAAAAACCGTTGATACCACGCTTGCCGGCGATCTCCCGTGACTTTTCTTGCAGGATGGTTCTGTATTGAGTACCTATCGCGATCAGGAAAACACATCGATCGCGGATAAATCAAAGAAGTTTTTAGGCACGTAGGACCCTCTGGCATGTACTTGTCGGTGATAAGGTAGCCTCGCCGCCTATTCGATTACTTAACTGAGCTATGTTGAATGCTCGGTTGCCATAGTCGGAAGTTCGAATCCTTCTATAAGGTTTTTTTTTTTTAATTTGACGATGGTGAGCTTTAAGTTCACCTCCTCCATTGCACTACATCTGCGGGCTTGGAGTGACGCCTGACACCGGAAAAAAATGCCGAGAGCGAGTGGGGCTCCAGGTGCAACCAAATTAGGAAGGCCCACCATGCTTCAACAAAGGCTCTCCCTCACCAGAACAGGAATTTGCCTCCCTGGTGCAGTATTAGGCCACAACCTCCCTGATGATTCCTACACTCTAAGAAAAGTTTGCACCCTTTGGAGTGTATATTTGCCACGCAACAATAATCGTCATCTGCCTTGCCCCCATTTCCTGTCGGAAATGCTATGTCATGCTGATAACGCGCATGCCGTTCGTTACTGGAAAGTACCGGGCTCGTCGCGTTAAAGAAAGGAAAGGCGGACAAGACAGATGACGATTATTGTTGTGTGGCAAATATACACTCCAAAGGGTGCAACTGTATTTAGAGTATACAATGAACACATGGCCCTTAGTCTCCAACAGCTGCGGATCACCTCACCAAGGCGGCGATCAAACCTGTAACGCAGCAGAGGGTGCTGAGAATCTCTGCGTCCAGACAGGCGGCCAATGGAAACTGACCCTGTCAATCTTTAATTGCCGAACTCTGTCGAGTGAGGCTAGCTTAGCAGGACTCTTTGAGGAACTATCAGACATGGTTTGGGATATCATTGGCCTTAGTGAGAGAAGAAGAACTGGTGAGGCTTATACATTGCTGAATAACGGCCATGTCCTCTTCTATAGTGGTCTCCCAGAGAAGAAGCAATAAGGGTAGGATTCCTTATCCATAAGGACATAGCGGGCAACATTGACGAATTCTACAGCATTAATGAGAGAGTAGCTGTAGTCGTTATCAAACTTAATCAGAGGTATAGATTAAAAGTAGTACAAGCCTACGCTCCAACATCCAGTCGCGATGATGATAATGATCAGTTTTATGAAGATGTTGAATGAGAAAAGTGCAAACTCAACATACTGTAATAATGGGCGATTGTAATGCAAAAGTGGGGAAAAACTAGGCTGGTCAACAAGCAATTGCCAACTACGGCACAGATTCCTGGAACGCTAGAGGAGAGATGCTGGTAGAATTCGCAGAAGGCAATGAGCTTCGAATAATGAACACCTTTTCAGGAAGCGTAGCAACAGAAAGTGTACCTGGGAAATTAATTTCATAGTTTCGGCTGATCCCAGCAGAGTGCAGGATGTAGAAGTAATAGGTAGGGTAAAGTGCAGTTATCATAGGTTAGTGAGGGCTAGGATTCACCTCAATTGGAAGAGAGAAAGAGTAAAATTGTTTAAGAAGGAACAGGTCAACCTAGAGGCAGTAAGAGTAAAAGCAGACAAATTCAGGCTGGTACTTGCAAACAAATATGCAGCCTTAGAACAGAGAGATGAAGATGACATAGAGATAATGAATGAAACCGTAACTAGGCTGGCTTCAGAGGCAGCACTTGAAGTGGCAGGCAAGGCTACCAATAGGCAAGCTCTCGCAAGTAACAGAGGACCTAATAAAGAGCGGCTTTCCATCGTCTCGAAAGCAGGTTTTCCATCGTACTTATGTACGTAGCTCACGTGTTGAGGTAATACGGTGTGGTAAAATTTTTCTTCCTTTTGAGAGTGGGGTTCACTTTTGTGTTAGGCAACTTGTCTCGCGGTTATTCTTCTTTCGTGATGTAAACAGCTCATTTGAAAGAAAGATGTTACAGCTTAGCTTAATGAACTACCTTCCAGAAATAGTCTTGTCGTCATCTGTCAGCGATGCACCTTGAGGCGTCTTTGAGGAGGTTGTTGAAGGTTTTTACTTTATAAATGCTGGCTTTATTATAGATTATACTTTCGCTGCCTCCCGCAAAGAAAGTTCTGATGCACTCATAAGCGCATTATTTCCTGTTCCCCACTGTCGTGCGCATTATTGTGAATGCTATTACCGAGATGTACTTAAGGGTGTCCGTCGAGTGATCATTCCTCGAGGGATCAAAATATTTTTACATTCGGCAACCCTTCCCGTAAATAACCTAGTTGGAGAAAGGGGGCTGTTTCGTGCCGTGATCGACAAACTGCCCTTTGGGTCCACATGCTGAAACGATTTATTGCTGTTTTGTAGACTGTAGTGTAGCCTTTTTCTTCTGGGACATTCTCCAAAAAACACTTAAAAAGATTTCGATATCACGACACACAAAATTTTTTTCCTGTATTTTTGAAAATCCCCGTGACCAGCCTTATGACATGTTCATGGTACTCGACCTACATAGCCTTTGGCGCAGTAGAATGTGTGACAGGCATGCTGAACCACCACGAAGCACTCGGTCGTTTTTTCGGGAGTCTGCTGCTTACGCTTGTAGTATGCCGCACAAAAAACACCGCCGGAGTAGATGTCTTCATTGGATGTTTGTACGCGCATGCCTGGATTTTGAGTGTGTTTTCAGTCGCCTAAAATTTCTGGAGCGGTAAGATGTGCGCGCGCTAAGAGGAGGAGGGGGGATGGCGGCAGGTTAGCGCACATCTCCTGTTCTTCTCCAGCTGAGTGCGGCCTCGTGGATGCTATCTTGAAAGCAACCTGCGCTTGGTTCGAAGGCTACCCGACCTGAGATGGCTGATGGTTTCGTCTGTGCTGTGTTCTCGCGCGCTTAGTTCGCGTTGAAGCGAGGTGCAGCATGAAGGGGAACACGCTCGCCGCTGCTGCCGCTCTTCACGCCAACGTTCTGACAGCAAGTGTCCGTGTTCATCCAGTGTGATGTGTTCGTGTTTGCCTGTGCGCAACGTGCTTGTTGATTTTGATAGTAAGCGAATGTTTACAGCAGCTTACGCAGCTGACAAGAAGACTAATCTTACTTCGTATAGCTGTCTAATAGTTCGCTATCACAATAAATTATTTGCCTGTCGGGTGAAACTGGGACATTTTCCTAATTACATGTTTCTTTTTTAAAATTCGTGAGTAGAAGAAACGTTACGAGTAGACCATTTCACCACATTCACGAGTTCGCGGCAGCTCTAGGCTAACTGTGTCAGCGCTTGTTTTTACGGCTTAAGGCTTCAAAGAAATCTTACTGGTGTGATATAGAGACGATCGTAAACATACGCCTATATTTACATTTCACCAGGCTATTATCAAGCCGAAGTAGCGCTGTAGAGACGTACTCTGTAGTTTGTACATTGGCTATGCCCTCGCAGGGACGCGTCAAACGCCCAACGTGGCACAGCTCTTTTTCGCTTCGTGTAGCGCAAGCCTGTGAACATTGCACGTCGTGTCGCCGCCTCTCCATCCGCCATGCCAAATTCGTCGTGAGGGTTCACTCCTTGCAGCCGAGGCTTAATGAGAAACACTGCGTAGGAAAGAGATGCTGGAACACTCATTTGAAATCAACCGGAAGTAGACAGCCCTTGCGTCACCGCATGAAGTAAAAGTTGAGGGGGAGCGCCACGGATTGATCGCAGAGTAATATTTAACCACTCCTACCTGCTTTAATAAAGCGCGCTGACACAAAACTCTTGTGAGAAAGCATTCCTTGAGAGATACCTTCTATGTCTAGGCGTACGACTAAAAAACGTTTCAGGGGTCCTTTTCAAGCCTATAGGTACATCGTTTTCTGTATCATAGGGAATGCTGGTCGCACTACTTTTTTTCTGGACTTGTCGACTTGTCCGCATAAACGTCATTATAATTGTTGTAATTCTTTCTTCATTCCTTTTCGTAATTTAACGGTAGGTCCACTGATAAAAAGGAGGTTTATTCAACCAATAGACGCTGTGAGAACGTCATCGTCACCCTTTCTACGCCACCCCGGTGACCCAAGTTGTCTAATTGCTCGTGCCACCACGTATGTGCTCCTGGTCGTGATTACGCCGTGATCGTTGCTGCATCCACACTCAAGCGTTGTCATCCGACTCTCGTCATGCCGTCGTCGTCACGGCGTAGTCGTCTTACGGACTTCCTGATGCAGTCTTCGTCACACCTATGAGGCCATCATTTCAGAATCGTCATCTCATTGTGGTCATGTTGTTTTCGTCATGTCGCCTTAGCCTTTCCACCGACTTCATTCCTTCTTCGTTATTCCATTGTTGGCACTGCGTCGTCATCATACAGTCATCGTCATGCCGTCATGCTCATAGGTGATTTTGGCAAGCGAGTGCCATAGCAATGTAGAGCATTATTTAAGTCACTGTAGGTCGCATATAGCCGTGATCGTCATACAGTCGTCACTGTTATCATGCAGTCGTACGGTCATCATACAGTCGTCACGTCGAATTCATGACGCCATACGGTCGTCATGCATTCGTTGTCATACCGTGGCCGTGAGGTCGTCGTGATCATTCCATCGTCGTCACTCAATCTTCGTCATTCGTCTCGTCACGCTGTACTCGTCACACAGTCTTCGTGATACAGTGGTCGTGACGCCTTCGTCGTCGTACACTAGTCGCCATCCCACTGTAGTCATACCGCTGTCACGCCATCGTCGTCATACAGTCGTCGTCATGTAATCGTTCTAATACCATCGATTGTAAGGATGCCGTTGTGGTACTCCCATCATCACCATTCTTACTACGTCATCCTACTCTCGTCACAGCATCGTCATCATACGATTGTTGTCACACTGTCGTTTTGCCGTCGACGTCACTTCATAAACGCTATTCCATTGTCGTGGCGCTGTCGTCATACGACGCTCTTCGGTCCATCGATGCCAATCTCCGTCATTCTATTGCGATCGTGATGTCGTCATTCAATCATGAATATGCCACTTTTTGTCATGCCGTCGTCGTTATGCCTTCGTGGTCCTGGCATCATCATCATTGCGGCTTCGCCATATGGATGCCTTCTCACCGTCACCGTCCTGCCAATTTCCCCATGCGCTCGTCGTAACCGTACTGTCCTCATGCCGTTGCCGTCACGCGGTCGACGTTATACCACCGTTATAATTCCAATCTCATAGTCGTCATGCAGCCTTTGTCGCTTCATCGGCTTCATTTCTTCTTCGTCATTCTGTCGTCGTCACTGCCCGTCGTTGTCACGCAGTCTGCCTGAAACCGTCATGTTTATGGGCGACCTTGGCAAGCGAAGGCCATAACGGAGTGGGCCGATAGAGGAGACAGCGTAGGTGGCATGTAGCCGACGCAACGGAAGTCTCAGAGTGGCCGCTACTGATATTAAATAGACGTGCCTTCAGCAATACGGTGTCTCGCTACTTTGCTGGAATGCTAATCGAATTAGCGTCGACAGTCATCGTGAGATGGGTTCGGCCGTACATTTCTTTTTAAATTCCGATTGCAATTCCGCGCCTCGAGGGCTGCTCGAGGCGCGTTTGCACCGCTGCTGTCTGCGCTGCTATTGGCGGATCGCGGTATCGGTGGGCTCGCTCGCGTAGACGGTTTCCAGAAGCGCGCAAAGCGTTTGGCTGCAAAAAGCGACGAAACCAAGTGGCTGCCATCGTCATGCTGCGCTGAATCGGCTCTGCCCGAGCCAGACAAGCGTTCTGGCTTTCGCTATACTGGCATGAGCGCTGTTTTTATAAAGCTAGCAAAGTTTCGTGCCATCGTGCAATTTTAGTACCGTCGCACTAAAATTAAAATTTGGGGTTTCACGTACCAAAACAGCAACAACAATCCGATAATGAGACACGGCGTAGTGGGCGTATTCTAATTAATTTTTGCCAGTGGCCGTTCTTTAACGGGCACCTGAATCGAAGTGCACGAGCATTCTTGCATGTAGCCTCCATCGAGATGCAGCCGTCGTGGCTCGGGGATGGAACTCGCGAAATCGAGCGCAGCAGCGTAACGGTATAACCATTAAGCTATACTGCATGGGGCGGATACTCGTTCGCTTGCTCATCATTCCGTGGTGCTTGCCCACTGCGGAGCACTGATCAAGAATGCGGCGGCTAAAGGAATGAGGGGAGAGAAAACTTGACCGGTAAAGTAAGGCGGGGGGAAGGGGGGAAACACGGCGTATATATAAAGCAACTAAAAATATATTAATTTTGAAGACACCAATTGAAGACACGATTAATTTTAAATACACGATGCCGAGCACGACGACTTCTCCGTTCCACTTGTGTTTAGAAAGGTATAGAAAGGAGCTGGGCATAAGACTTTCCCTTAAATGCGCGTCAATGCGGTACACATTCCGATACGTTCTTGTTCGAACATAGTACACACGGGGTCGCAGCTATCCGCTTTCGAAGCCCCCACGAAAGCCGGACAAGCATAGCCGGAGGTCGACACGACGAAACAAGAGGCTGCCACGCGCTCGACGCCTCCTCGGCGCCTTGAACGGGGTCAGCCGGTCTAGAAAGATCGACGCGACGATTTCCGAGCCCGTGCCGCGCCGCCGCAGCACCGTCTTGCCACGTGCAACGAGCAGCGCCAGTAGCGACACGTCGGGTCGGCACAGCAACACGGCGGCCTGCAGAGGCGACGAAGGCCGATAAAGGGCTCGGCGCAACAAACAGGCCTGCCGGGCAATCTATACTTTGTCTCGGTGGTTCCGTGCAGCACTGTGGAAGCTACGACCACTTCGACCAATCAGGAGGGCAAACAGACCTAAAGGCACGTATTAGGAACCGAAAAAAGGAGGACGCCGACCGAAGTGGCGGTGTCAAAGGGGTTGACGCTTCGGCTTCTATATATGCATAGATGCCTAAGAATGAACGAGGTTCCTGCGTGAAAGCTGAAACGTCACTTCCTTGGACATTATGCCGCTTTGGTCGGCGTGCTCTTCTTCTGTTGTCCAATACGAAATCACTTCACGACCGGACGAACGAGACGACGTCCAGTTGTCGATTCAGCATCAAAAGGTATCTGCCCGAGCTCTGCTTTGCCCGCGCAGGCATCTTAAGTTGCAGGCCTCGGAGCGTTGGCCCTTCTGCACGGAACTATACCGAGACAAATTTCACGCCACGCTATACGCCACGTGTCGTCGTTACACCTTACGTATAAATGTAAACTGCCCTGCGGGATGGGTGCGCGGTTGGCGTTGTCTTCTGCCGCGCGGCCCGCACGTGCGTGGAGTCCCGGTATGCCTCGTTTTACTTGCACGCACCGAGGCTGTGGGCCACTCGAAGGAACATGTAATGAACGAGAATTGTTAAGGGAATAGAACCGAGGGGTTTGTCTTCAGAGTGAAGCTTTCTGTGCCAGTTAACCCTCCCTAACGTTGCTGACAGTGGCTGTTACTGCTGCCACGCATGCTGTTTTGCCTAATAGAGCACGCGTGGGCAAAAGTACGTGCCCGCGCCTCGGCTTTCGCTAGGCCGGAGACCTACGAAGAAAACGGACAAATGTTAGCCAACCTTACGTCGTGCTTTCCTCTGCGTACACGTCTGCTCCCCGCTGGCTCATCGGCGGACGTCAAACCTCGCCCTCGTCGTCGTGACATCGCTGCGTCGACGTCTCATGTGTGCGCGTTCGCGTCAACCGCTGCCTCCATTTCGGCGTCGCTTGTGAACGGTTGAGTGCGTAAATATAATTGCATGATATTACACATTGAACAGAATGACAATGAGGATAATTGTAATCATAGCATTCCTTTTATAAGATCTATTTAACCGCTTCTCGAAACCTTCGCTGTACACAGATTCCAACTTATGCATCGGATCTGCGTGGAGGCGGCAAGCTGTGGGCGTTTCCTTTCGGTTAGCGCGGGCTGCGTGCTCCACGTATCGTTCACAGCCCTACGAAATGACAAGGTGCTTCTCAGTGGTCCGGAAATTAGCGGAGTTAGTTCCTTTAGATAACTTTCGGAGACGACTCGTGTCTCGACGCACGAGCGTACAATCACGCGGTACTTTTCATATTTCGTGCGTTTTGAGTAAACAAGAACAACAAAATAATTACGCGGTACATAGCGCAATTAAAACGACTAAAGTCGACGTTTTAGGACGTCAGAAGGTTTCCTATCGGTAGTCACGACCTGAAATAAAAAATAAAAAATTTGTTCCTTTTTTTTTTTTTAATGTTACACGGATGATTAGCGCACACAAGTTATCCTGGTTGTGGAAGCGCACTGACGACCACCGTAGGTCTCCTTTTCGTATACTGTACCCCTATCTTTAGCGGCTTAGCAAAATTTAGCTGGGACAGCCTGTATAAGCTCACTATAGCGTTCCTCACGAGCCGCTGCGTGTGTGTGCACTGATCTAAACAGAATGGATGGTAGAGGTCAAGCAAACGTTCTGTAATATTTCGCATGGCGGCTTACTAACGACAACGGTTTCCACTTGGTCTCCTCTTGTGCACCATAGAACCGCGGCACCTGCAGCACCACTGACGACGATCCGCATGACGCCAGCATTGTGAGACGCCTGGTAGCGGCCAGGGTGCTGTTTCTTCTACACAGCAGCAGTTGTCTTGCGGGTTGCGCCGCCTCAACATGTCGCACCCGCGCATAGTCCGGCAGGAAGAGGTTCAGTTCAGTTCAGGAGGAAGTTCTGTGCAACGCTAAACCTTGATGTCACTTTCAATGCTTCGCCACCATGGTGAAAGGTCCGCGTGATGATCATGTGCACTGGCGGAGGGGGACGCAACCTTCGTGGTGCTGCGCTGCCCATAATACGCCGAGCAAAGGCAACAGATGCGCTCCAAACATTAGACTGTGGGAAATGAGCCATTGTCCTTTGGGGCAATACTTTGACCATGCCCTGTTAATGGTCTTGAAAGAACAGCTTTCGATGTAGAAAAAAAATTTCTTTTATAAGTACGAACATGTGCGCGGAATGCTATTGACGATATTGTGCAGTGACTTGCCTTCGCTGTTGTTTTTCGTTCGTTTTGTCTTTCAATGTTGAGTGTAAGTGTCTGTATGCGCTAACGGGTTCCTTTTATTTTTGATTATTCTTATTTCCGTATTTTAAACACAGCTTATTTTACTAGATCTTTTTATTAGGACTAGATCTGAATACGTTTGTTTGCAACTTATTCATAAAATACCACAAAGATCGGCCGCGGCCATTCGAGCCAGCCAGTGCCGCAGTCAACACGCCTCTGGTTTGGTTGCGAAGGTGCGCACATATATTGATTTTCGAACAAGGCTGCCTTCTCAAACTTTACATGATGAAGCGCGACCGGGTATACTATGAAGAGTTAGCTAACAAACTGCTTAGGTCTTCTTGATGCTCAGTCTACGTTTTTAACGAGTCTCACCTGCTAATGTACAGTGTAATGAAACACTCTTTCTAATGTTGTTAAGACCGCATTGTGAACATGGTGTGATATTATCGTTCACATGGCTATTTAATATTCGCAAACTATGCTAAAAAAATATTCGATTTGCTTCTGGCGCTATTCGATTCGAATTCGATTCGGCCCCCAAAACTGAGCTTCAAAACGGCACCCCTCCACCCCCACTGGCTGAACCTCCAAGGTTGCACTACAGTGCGAGAGTTCGCTATAACAGTCTTTAAAGCGAAGTACAGAGAAACAAGCTTATTTGCCTACCATTCAATTGTTTCGCCTGAGTCTGTCGGTTACTGGCCGGGTTCTTGTCAAGTAGATTCTACCCCACTCTTAAAAAAATAAAGAAAGAAAGAAAAAAGAGAAAGAAGCGTGTCTAGCGACGGGATTGGAGCCTCAGACCGCCAGCGCAGCGCCCCGATGCAGCAATATATATATATATATATATATAAGGTAAATTCACGACACTGCACGGTGTGTATGTGTGTACTATCTTTCAGTAGTTCCGTGTGGCAGGGCCAAGACTGCGAAGCCTGCCTACGCCGATGCTTGCGCGGGCAACAGAGCGCGGTTGGATGCCTTTTTTATGTGAAATTGATAAGTGGGCGACACCTCTTCCGGTCGGGAGGTAAATTCGCATTAGGAGCAGAACAAGACAACGGGCGACCCTAGTGGCAAATTCTCCAAGGAATTCATGTTTCGGCTTCCACGCGGAGGAATCCAAAACGTCAGCCGCTTCGACACTGCCACTGTGGTCGTTGGGCTCCTTTTCGGTTAGTAATACGCGCCTTTAAATGTGTTTGCCCTCGTGATCGGTCGAGGGGACTGTAGCTTCCGCAGTGCTGCACGGAACTGCTGAGACACAGTATAGATGGCCCGGCAATTGGAGATCGCTGGGAGAGCGGGAGAGGCCTTCCTCCTACAGATGAACCTGAAATGTTCCTGCTTTTCACGATAATGATAAAGTTTATTATCATAATTTGTAATGATGGAAGACATTTCCTCAATTTAATTACGCAGCAATCATAAGATGGACTGCTAATCGCATTAAAGCCGGCAACCATCTCTAAAGGATGAATGCACCGACAATTTTGTGCACGTTTTCCAATACGCAGCTCGGTTTTGCCTACAAAGCTAGTCGACGTTGATGATTTCGGTTTACCGAGTTGTGAAGTTAAACATTCTTCAAAGTATAATATTTGTCCTAACGTAATAATAATGCGGGGGCCGAATTCACAAAGCCTTGCATTCGTAAGCACTAGCTGACACTGGCTGGTCACTTTCGCTAATGATATGTCCGGCATCGGGGCTGGCTGGCATTTGCTCTTCTACAAACAATTCTAGCGAAAGAGGTTTTCGGGAATACGGCCAAGGTTTCTTAAAAGAAACATACTTTCGATGGATCCAATTTCGTGATGTTGTATGAAACTCGTCTGAATTCTCGCCTTGAGTCCATTACGACGTGACGGCGCAAACGGCAAAGAAACTAAGAATGCTCCCATTATCAAAAAAAAAAAAAAAAAATAGCATGTTGACGACCCAGTGAGCAATGTTTCGAGCTCCGGCGCCGTGCGTGGAGACTTCTTGTTTCGTTTGCAGAAGTACCCCATATCTACAATAGTGGATGGATGAATAATCGGGTGGTCTTGCACGAAATGCTAAAAACATGTTTAGATATTAAGGAAACGGTTTTAGTGGGCAAATGCGCTTTATTGAACAGCCAGACTGCAGATATCGTAATAAAGTAGTTATTCGCAAAACAATTAAAAGAAAAAAGGAAATATTTTTCCAAACAAACATGCACTCGGACAAGTTATACGATTGGGTATGTCGGTAATCCACGCTGATTAGAACAGCGCAACCAGAATTACGAGGATTATTATCGAGTGACCAAGACGAAGCACTGTATCGTCGCTTCTTGTGTTCCTTGCCCTCGAAATGTAGCAGGATGCTTCATTGGGTGAAACCAAAAACCATCGAGCAGGGCCTTTGCTTGCAGGCCGCAAAAGGGCGCATCACTCCCTCAAATGTACAGAAATATGGGAACAGCCGTGCAACGTTTTTTTTTTAACGACAGTGCGCTAAACAGGTCACTAGGAGATCACTGAGCGTGGAAGATTGAAACAATCGCTCGTTTCCTGCAGCTGATCCATCCTGCCGATCTTTAAGTGCGCTTCAACTACTAGACTTGGCGACCTGAAATGGCGCGGCGCTCGACTTCCGTGGCTCCCGGAAGGGCAAGAGGTTCGAGCGGCGTCGACGCTTTCTTCGTATTTCTTCTCGAAATCGACCGCACCGGACATCCGAATGGCCCCGCCCACAGGCGCGATCAAGGCCTGGATAAAAAAACGCGTGTCCCCTTAAGCAACCACCCTTCCCGTCCACCCTTCCCGTGCCGCCAACCCGACCCCGACGCGTGGATGCGTCCTTCCGGTTTTTCCGCGCCGACGCCGTTGCCGGCAGCGTTGCGGTGAAGGAGAAGACGGCGCTTTTGCCTGGCCGCAAATGCCGGCGTTCCACAGGTGCCGCTCTGTACAAAAGCGCCGCTGGCGCAAGTCGTCGGCACGTTGTCCCGCTGCGGCCGTCGACGTCGGTAAATTCTATGCAGCGTGTGTGAGTGCTGAGGGCCAGCCATCCTGCTGTCTGGCAGGGTGACTGCGGTTCCGCTTAACTACAAGAACTGCACAGAAACTGTCGGAGGATCATCGTTAAAGTCAAGCGACTGGCAGTTACACAATCGGTATAGTTGGTCTGTCGCACTGGGTTTCCGCGAGGAAGCGGTGTGGGTGAGTGAGAGAGTGATATAGTCGAATGAAATTGCAGCTGTTGGCAACGACTGCGTCGCCGGCTTCTCTACAAACAATAAATTATTGAATGACCGAAGGATGATGACACGAGGTGATGTAAAAGACGTTCCGCCAATAAAACATTTCGTAAAGGTGCCTAACCAGTCAATATAAGAAGAACAGCAATAACAGGCACATTCTTCGCTTTCTGCAATTAAACACAAGTCAATCTATCAGGGGATAAGAGTACTACCAAATAAATAAACACACAATGACATAGGAGGTATTAAGGGACAGATAGAATATACCGTTTAGCTAAGAGGGTCGTTAAAGTTTTGAGGCTGATGGCTGCAATGACGGGTTACCCCATGGCCCAGACAAGTTTCCTATGCCCAAGGTATACGCTCACAAAGGCGATTCACTGTGCTGTCCTCAAAGCACATCTCTGTAGTTCAAACTTCGGGCAGCTTATGACACCATTTTCTTCACGGTAACGGTGTCGTGGCATCGATGTGGTAAAATTCTCTGATATTCTAGCATAGCGTTGCCGTGATACTGTTACCGACATCGTCGAATGTGGGTGCCCTGTTGGAGAAAAGCGGAAATTACTGCAGTAAGAAGGTATCGAGCTGCTAAAATTATCTAATATAGAATCTTAGTATGTCTGTAAACGTGTTACAATTTACAAAAGATGGATTAAATCCACCATAGCAGCAGCAGCAAGGCAGTGAGGGTCGTGAGGTCACGTATTCTTTGACCACAACGCGTTAAAAAGGTTTTTTTTTTGTGCTGCGTCAGTGTTCTCTCAAAACAAAACAGAGAGAGAGAGAGAGAGAGAGAGAGAGAAGATAAAAGACATCCACGGCACTTCAAAAATGCCTTGAGTTTCCAGAATGCAGAACGCAAAACTTGAACAGCTGTTCCTTTCACGACACCCTTTAAGTTCGAGTTCTTCTAAACTGGTGCGGGACTGAGAGTTCTTAGCGAAAGGGTATGCTTCGAGTACTGGCTGAAATCGCTCGTGCAATCTCAGCGTGCCTCCAGGAGTTATTATAAAAAATTGAATGAGCTAAATTGCGTTTATATTTAATTGTATTGAAAATAATAGTGAAAAGGTGAATGTCCACCGCTGGTATAAAACTTGGACCGCAAAAAAAAAAAAAAATTAATCTTAGATCCCACTAAAAAGCAAACTATGTAGTTTCCCTTGCCGAAACTACGATAAGATCACGAGGCACACCGTAGTGGGGTGCTCCAGAATAATTTTGACAACTCAGGGCTCCTTAACGTGGACACACTGCATGGTACACAAGCGTTCTTGCATTTCGCCCCCATCGAAATGTTGCCACCGTGGCTGGGAGTCAATCCCGAGGCCTCGCGCTTACAGCACAACGCCGAAACCACTGTACTCCACCCCGGCGGATCTGGAATTCCATGCGCGGGTGACGAAAGTTGTGCTTGGACGCGGGTGTGAACGCGAGTGAGTGCCAATTAAGGTGTCAATGAGAGTCGGTGAGAGTGAGTTTGAGGGAACGTGAGTATATGTGGACGTGAGTGACCGAAGGCGAGTGTGAGTGGTCGTGAGTACGAACCCGCGTAAAGTGCTGTTCAAATGGGCGCTGACGACATCAGGCGCGTGCCCGTGGGTGCCGGTAAGTACGACTGAAAGCGAACAGTTGCCACCGTTCCTTTCAATACCTAGTAATTTGAATTGTTATACTGAGTGTCTAACAATGTTACGATTTTTGATGCAACCACCATGTATGCCTCGTAACGAACGATAGGACTAGTCGAGCTGTTTTTCCAACAGCTTTTAGCCTTTGGTATCCCCCAGAACACTTGTAATTCTGGAAATAAATGATCTATTCTAGTCTATTGTAAAGGATGTATGCATTAATTCTTTTTTTTCTCTTTTTTCTAATAATTTGGATATTTTCTAACGTACTGCTGTAGTACTGCACACTTATTGTTTATATAACTTCCTGATAGGAGGTCACCATGCAGCTTTGTACTCTGGGACCTCCTTCTGTAAGCTTATCATTGTATTTTGGCTACCCTTGAAATAAAGAGTGATTGATTGATTGATGAACGCGAGCCACTTTTGACGAGTATGTGTGAGCGCTACTGGGAGCGCTAGTGAATGCCGATGAATGTCAGTACACATGAGTGGAAGTGAATATGTAGCCCGAAGGCATATCCGCTCATTGTGCCGGCCAGGGGGCTTGGGCCTTACACCATTTTATACTGTTGCCCTGTAAAAGGCATCCGTCGATCTATATAGAAGTGTCTCGACTTTCTGTGGTGTCATTGAGGCATTCCAAGCCTACACATTCACCATAAAGTGCCAATGCTATACTTACGCAGTTAATGACTAACTGAGTTAATGACTAACTGCTAATGAGCTGTATTCTGCCGTGGTACATCGTGTGTACCCAACATTGAAAACCTGGGTAACGGTGGCGCAGTGTGTCATATCTCTGGGCACAGTGCTATTAACTGTCTCAATATGTAGTAATGATTTCATTACACTTCTACGTTGACACGCCACAGCATTTCCTCAGAGTGCCAACCACTGCACGGAACTAGCGAGCGCGTGTTCATAATTCGCAGCTGGGTGGCGGCGGCGATAACGATGCAGCGAGCCTGCCGGGCGATCGAGGTTGCCGGTCCTTTCCCCTTTCGCTAACCTCCATGCGCACGCTGACCCTATCCTTTTGTATTTTTCGTTCACTCCGTCTATCGTCGCCTACGGCAGGCCACGTGTTTGTGGCGACGCTCCGTTGTCTGAACAGCGACGAGGTGAGTGGATGAAAAGCGACTACAAGGCGTACGAGAGCGTTCTGGCGCCATCGAGAAGCGAATTAGCGAACCCCCTCTCCCTCTTCACCTTCGTTCACCTCTCATTCGCTCGGAATGCCCACCGCCTTTGACTCAAGCTACCGGTGCGAAAAGCGCGGTGTGGGGTACGTTGACGTGACGTACTACCTCACGCGGCCTCTTTAGTGCGCAAGACCGCGCGTGGCCAATCCAGAAGCCTTTTCGCGCGTTACCTGCCGATCGCTAAGATTGCGCTCTACCGTCGAACAAGGCGCGTACACGCGCGAAAGAAGCTGTTACGAACGAGCGTGACGCAACTCGGCGGCGACATTCTCAGGGACGTAGCGAGGTGGGAGGGAGGAAACGGAAATGACGCAGTCACTCTCTCCCTGCCAGCTGCTTCTTGAATACCCGATTAAATTAATTGATTTGATGATATTGCAAATGTCGATAAGCTTCACCATCGGTTTTCGTACATCACGATCATGATCATCATAATCCATATTTTATATATATAATGCAAGGCGAACAGCTCTTCAATTATCCCTGCTTGGCGCCAGCTTTCACCGTCCTATATTCCGGCAAATTTCTGAATATCCGCTGAGGTGGCGTAATGGCTTTCGTGTGGCGCTGCTAAAGCCGAGGGCGCGGGATCGAGTCCCGGCCGTGGCAGCAGCAGTTCGATGGGGGCGAAGTGCAAAAACGCCAGTGTACCACGCGTTGGGGGCCTGGTGAAAAACACCTGGTGGTCAAAATTAAGCCGGAGTCCCCCACTACGGCGTGCCTCATAATTATATTCTGGTTGCGGTACGTGAAAAAATAACGTTTATTTTTTTAAATTTCTGTATTTAGTCAGCCAACTTAGTTCTCTGTTGTCCTTGTTTGCGCTTACCTTAACTTGATACCGATTCTATATCTCTTATAATTTCTTCTAGGTACCTCTACATACTTCTAGATAAAGCCGGTTATCTGCTCTATATATTGCATGGCCCGCCCAACTCAATCTTTTTACTCCTGATGTGAACTAGAATATCGTCGGCTACCCTCACTTGCTGTGTAATCTTGCCGCTGTCTTTGGAGAATGAAGGCAACCCCTGGTTCCTGTATGGCAATTTGCGATTATCTCTATGGCACAAGGAGGCCATCATGTTAAATCTCTCAATAAATAATTGGATAGCTCATTGCTGACCGTGTGTTCCAAATTAGTCAGATAACATCAAATTTGCTGTTTATATGTAATTAAATTATATTTATTTGAGTCTATGCCACTTAAGTCCATTTCTTAATTATGGGAAAAAATATCTGCCTCACCTTGACTTTTCCTTTTAAGCAAAGCAAAGCAAACCAGAACTGAGCAATGTAGACCAAAGCTGATCGAAGCAGAGCAAAGAAGAACAAAGCAAAGCAGAGCAGAACAGAGCAGAGCAAAGCATAGCAAAGCAAATCACAGGAAAGGAAACCAAAGCAAAGCTGAGCAGAGCAGAGCAGAACTGAGAATGGCAAAGTAAAGCAAAGCACAGGAAAGGAAAGCAGAACAGAGCAAAGCAGAGCAACGCCGAGCAAAGCAAAGCAAAGCAGAGCACAGCAGAACAAAGCAAGGCAAACCAAGTCGAGGTAAAACAGACCAGAGCATAGCAGGACAAAGCAAAGCAGAGGAAAGCAAATCAGATTACAGCAGAGTAAAGCAGAGCCAAGCAAATCAGAGCAGAGCAAAGCAAAGTAGAGCGAAGCATAGCATAGCAGAGAAAAGCAGTGTGAAGCAGTGCAGAGTACAGCAGAGCAAAGGGGAACTGAGCAGAGCAAAGAAAAGCAAAGGAAAGCAATGCAGAGCAGATTAGAGCAAAGCAAAACAAAGCACAGCAAAAAAGCAAAGCAAGATAGAGCAAAGAAAAGAAAAGCAAAAGAAAGTAAAGCAGAGCAGAGCAAAGCATAGCATAGCAGACAAGATAAAAGCATAGCCCAACAGATTACAGCAGAGCAGAGCGAAACAAAGAAAAGCAGTGTAGTGCATAGCAAAGCAGAGCATAGCAAAGCTTAGCAGAGCAATGTAATTAAGAGGAAAGCAGCCTAGAGAAAAGCAGTCCAGAGGAAAGCAGTCGAGATCAAAGCTGTCCAGAGCAAATCCGAGCAGAGCAAGTAGAGCAGAGCAAAGCAGAGAAGAGCAAAGCAGAGTCGAGCAGAGCAGAGGAAAGCAAAAGCAGAGCAATGCAGTGCAGAACAAAGCCAACTAGGGCAAAGCCGCGCAGAGCAGAGCAAAGCAAAACAAAGCACGGCAAAGCAGAGCAGAGCAAAGCAAAGCACAGCACAGCAAAGCAGAGCAGAGCAAAGAAAGGCAGGGCAAAGCAGAGCAGAGCAGAGCAAAGGAAAGCACAGCACAGCACAGCAAAGCAGAGCAAAGCAAAGCAGAGCAGATCAAAGCCAAGCAGTACAGAGGAAAGCGGTGCAGAGCAAAGTAGAGCAGAGCAGAGCTGAGCCGAGCAGAGGAAAGCAAAATCAGAGAAAGCAGAGCAAAGCAGAGCAAAGCAGAGCAAAGCAGAGCCGAGCAGAGCAGAGGAAAGCCAAGTAGGGCAAAGCCGAGCAGAGCAGAGCAGAGCGAAGGAAAGCACAGCACAGCAAAGCAGAGCAAAGCAGAGCAAAGCAGAGCAAAGCAAAGCAGAGCAGATCGAAGCAAAGCAGTCCAGAGGAAAGCGGTCCAGAAAAAAGCAGTCCAGAGGAAAGTAGAGGAGAGCAGAGCTGAGCCCAGCAAAGGAAAGCAGCGCAGAGCCGAGCAGAAGAAAGCAAAAGCAGAGCAATGCAGTGCAGAGCAAAGACGAGTAGGGCAAAGCCGAGCAGAGCAAAGTAGGGCAGAGCAGAGCAGAGCATATTCGAGCAGAGGAAAGCAAAAGCAGAGCAAAATAGAGCCGAGCAGAGCAGGGGAAAGCAAAAGCAGAGCAATGCAGCGCAGAGCTAAGCCGAGTAGGGCAGAGCCGAGCAGAGCAGAGATAAGCAAAGCAAAACACAGCAAAGCAGAGCGGAGCAAAGCAGAGCAAAGCATAGCGGAGCAAAGCAGTGAAGAGCAGAGCAAAGCAAAGCAGAGCAGAGAAGAGCAAAACAGTGCAGAGAAAAGCAGTCCAGAGCAAAGTAGAGCAGAGCAGTGCTGAACCGAGCAGAGGAAAGCAAAAGAAGAAAAATGAAGAGCCGAGCTGAGCAGAAGAAAGCAATAGCAGAGCAATGCAGTGCACAGCAATGCGGAGTAGGACAAAGTTGAACAGAGCAGATCAAAGCAAAGCAAAGAAAAGCACAGCAAGGCAGAGCCGAGCAGAGCGGAGGAAAGCAAAAGCAGAGCAATGAAGTGCAGAGCAAAACCGAGTAGGGCAAAGCCGAGCAGAGCAGAGCTTAGCAAAGCAAAGCAAAGCAAAGCAGAGCAAAGCAGAGCGGAACAAAGCAGAGCAGACCAAAGCGAAGCAAAGCAGAGCAAAGCAGAGGAAAGGAGAGAAGTGCAGAGCAAAGCAGATCATTGCAAACAAAAGCAGAGCAGTTTGAAGCAGAGCAGAGCAAACCAGAGACGAGCAGAACAGAGCAAAGCATAGCATAGCAAAGCAGAGCAAAGCAAAGGAAAGTAAAGCAGAGCAGAGCAAAGCAGAGCAGAGCAAAGCACAGAAGGTTAGAGGGAGAGAGCGAGCAGGCAAGCAAGCAAGCAAAGCAAAGCAAAGGAAAGCAAGCAAGCAGCCTCTATTTTTTCTGCCTTGTGCATCACATCATTTTCGCTATACAAAAGGCACGATGACTGATTGGTGGCAAGAAACCTACAAGAAAACAGGCAATGATGCAAAGGATACCATAAGGGAAATTAACTGTTATGTGTAGCTGAAATGTAAAAAAAAGAAAGCAATACTACCAGAAGCCCGCTGTTGAATTGATTTTCCACATACGCCACCGTGGTCGTGAGTGGCACCTGTGAACATTCCGAGTGCTAGATCTTGTACGCGCACAAAAATAGCTAAAGAAAGTAAATGACAGGATAGCCTAGCGCAGTGGGCTAATTAATAAGGCCTCGCACGCTTGAAGCAGCTGATATGGGTTCGGATTCCCGCTGCGGTGTGTTGTCATCTCGTCGAATTTTCAGTTCCTTTTTTTCTTATTATTTCTGAATTGCACCTAAATGTAATAGTTAAGTTCGTGTATCTTTTGTCTGACGTCTTTGTTTGATTTTGCGTATGGTAGAAACTAACTAAATATCCAAATCCGTCGGACCCTCTTATTCTTCTCGTTCATTGCAATCATTGCAACAAGCTGATTTGCACTCGAAGCGGTAGAGTCAATATTAGAAACGGCTGGTTCTTAAAGCCGTCGGTGCTGCGGACGAAGATTTTTATGGTAAAAAGATAAACATGTATTTAAACTGATGTGGATGCTTTTTTGGATGCCGTCTGCTTCTGTGATTCGACGTTCTACTGCTAAAAAAAATAAGGAGAAATGCTCAGCCAAGATCAACGCCGCAGTGGCCTACTAAAGGTACTTAAGGAAATGCTGAAGAACTGGTGCGAATAGTTCACAAATGCGCACTTTCACAAAACGAGTCATGGCAGATGTTTAGTTCTGTCGAATAAAGAAGAAAAGGAACACTTAGAGAGAATGTAACCCGACAAACAACATAATTTTAACATGTAATTTCACCTTTCGGCAGCATTTACTCTATAACAGTCGTGAACATTTATTTCTGAATATCATTTGGAATAATCCACCCCTTTCTTGGACAATCCCACCATAGTGTGTACGAGCCACAGGTTTGCTGGACAACTCCCATCGCCAGTTTACCACCGTTGATCGTTACCCCAAAAAACAAGGACGAATGGGAGTGGTCTTCATTTAATGTATATAATAATATTTTCCTTTAGCTTATTGTGTTGCATGTCGTGATCTTATTGAAGTACTTGTATTTTTTTGTTTAATTGTAGAAACAAATTGACCCGCCATCCCCGCCCTGCGAAAGTGGATGCCCAGAGAAGCTGTTGAAAACCACCCCTATAACAAATGAGGGGGCTATGCAATGTTGTACTGTTTTAGAGTAATGGTAGTAATGATAATTTCGAGTAATTGTACTAATGAGAGTAATGGTAATTTTGACAGCACGCCGCCGCCCGTAGTAGTGCTGCAACAACATTGAAATCAGTTGCTAGGCTGGTTATTTTCTATACGAAAAGCTAGGGACATCACTCCCCAGGCGCAAGCTGCCGTCACCGCGGTAGCTTGTGGAACAGCAATATTTACCGGAGAACGTGCGCGGGGAGAGCTACGTGCTTTGCATTGCTATCACGAGCACTTTATCATCAATTATGGGGTTCGTATTCTTGTTTCGTGCTTGTTTTTTTTATTGAAACATATGCTGCTCTGTATGTTGCATGCGCGATTTCAAGGAATGGTATGCACTGTTCGGTTCACTTTAATGAGTTGTTCTAGCCTCTACCTTACGGATGTATGAGCGATTGCATTTTTTGCTTGCTGACAGGGATATGAGCCATTGCAGATGATAATTTCTGATAACGAACGCGGACGCGAAAGATATCGACCACCGAGAGACTAACAGCTTCGCTGTAAGCCGGCAAAATAGGCAGGCCTCTTTAAGCCCGGCTATCGAAGACTCTCAAAAATAATGACCAAGCAAGAATCTTGAAGTAATAAATGAAAGCAAGCAAGAAAGCATATCAACACGCATTAGAAACGCATACACCAGCCGCCAGCACGCAATAGTGTTACTAGACAGGTATCGCAATCGTTGTTGTTGTTGTGCCTTAAAAACATGGCACGTAGCCCCAATGGGCGATGGGCCAAGAAACAAGTAGTGCGTGATAGAGTAGTTTTCTTCTTCAGCAAACAGCAGCGGCCTTACGCCACTCATCATGCTCTTCACTACGTTCACCACAGGTGAACCAAGCATATATATTCATGCACATGAAATGAATCAACTGTTAAAAACCAACGTAATGTGAAAAATAGGTACATATTATTAACTTTCGCCTTACACAGCAAGTTGAATTGCTTTGTTTGCTCGCTTTGTCCCTCTACGTGCTTTTTTCTCATTGGCATCGATATCTACCTATAAGGAACAAGCTAAAAAGAAAGAAAGAAATAAGAACTCCACTCGGCGTGCAGGTTTCTTTCAGCGACCACAAGTCTGAAAAGTGTGCGTCGTATTTTCAGTCCGCAAAACAGGTTGGTGGAGTATCAGGTCACTAAGCGCACTTCACCCTTATTTCGTGGCAGAAACAGGAAAAGGAATGTCGAGCGTCTTCTAAATGGAGGGATCACAATGTAGTGACTACCCACTTTCCGTGTTCTAGAACAAAAAAAGAAGGAAAAAGCAGAGAGAGATCGTTATTGGATTCAATATTTCCACCCCTAAAACTCTGCCTTTGGGAGTCTCTCCTGTAGGACATTCTCAGCGGGATGGCTGCGCCGACACTGAGAGATGTCAGCTTGATCCGGGGCAATTTCCTGGCTAAATTATTACATCGTGTTGCATATTACTTTTCCGTTGGTCTTATAAAAATTTCATTTTCACCATACGCATTACGTTTGCTTGCAAGTTTGATACGGCGTAATCCCAACGTAATGTGGTGGCTGCAGGACGTAACTTGGTTGTGATTCTAAAACTGACGCCCTTGGTGGAACTGCATACGTGCTTGTGACACAATGTTTGTTTTATTCTTTTGGTTGCTTGTTCTTTTCAGCACGTTTCATCCTGTTTTCTCCTTTTTATTTTTCCTTAGTAGTGTCTTGAGCTTTTGGGCAGCCGGTTCAAACGAACAGTTCAGAAACTCCCACTTTCGCGAAAGCAGTCGTGACACAAGTTTATTTCAGGAAATCTTTATTTACTCATAATAAACAAATAAGAATAACGGGCGTCTTTAGGTTCGCGCTCGTACGATCATGAAAAATAATTGGAGGACACTTAAGGGGCTTTGCCTTTAAATGTGGAACGCGATAGCACTCAAAGCACTCCATGACTGCTGCTCGCGCTTCCCGGCAACTACAGCTTATGTAACCTTAATGCTTAACGGGAAACGCTGGCGGCGAACGCTAGATTTCTGCTAGGAACGTGGCTTCTTGCGTAGGCCGACCTCGGAAGTTGTAAGCAGTCGCGCAAAAAAAGAACAACACCATTTTCAGGTCTCTGTTATTGTTTAGCCCTTTTAATAGTTCTGTCTGAGAAAATGTAATGTAAAATGCACGCGCTGTCGATGTTTTGCTTCATGCCATTTGTTTGTGGGCTGCTATTTTTAAAATTCCGAGGAATAACTCTGTCACGAATGTAAGGCAGAGTATGAGCAACTTTAGTGACAGAATGGTGGGGAAATACAACTCGCATATACTGTATGTCATATAGCAAGGTGTGGCATAAACATATGCCCAAATGTATACGGGAACTTTCGCTCCTCCTCCTCTTCCTCCTCCTCCTTCTCCTCATCATCATCATCATCGTCGTCATCATCATCAACCTGGTTACGCCCACTGCAGGGCAAAGGCCTCTCCCATACTTCTCCAACAACCCCGGTCATGTACTAATTGTGGCCATGTCGTCCCTGCAAACTTCTTAATCTCATCCGCCCCCCTAACTTTCTGCCGCCCCCTGCTATGCTTCCCTTCCCTTGGAATCCAGTCCGTAACCCTTAATGACCATCGGTTATCTTCCCTCCACATTACATGCCCTGCCCATGCCCATTTCTTTTTCTTGATTTCAACTAAGATGTCATTAACTCGCGTTTGTTCCCTCACACAATCTGCTCTTTTCTTATCCCTTAACGTTACACCTATCATTTTTCTTTCCATAGCTCGTTGCGTCGTCCTCAATTTCAGCAGAACCCTTTTCGTAAGCCTCCAGGTTTCTGCCCCGTAGGTGAGTACTGGTAAGACACAGTTATTATACACTTTTCTCTTGAGGGATAATGGCAACCTGCTGTTCATGATCTGAGAATGCTTGCCAGAGGCACCCCAGCCCATTCTTATTCTTCTGATTATTTCCGTCTCATGATCCGGATCCGCCGTCACTACCTGCCCTAAGTAGATGTATTCCCTTACCACTTCCAGTGCCTCGCTACCTATTGTAAATTGCTGTTCTCTTCCAAGACTGTTAAACATTACTTTAGTTTTCTGCAAATGAATTTTTAGACCCACCCTTCTACTTTGCCTCTCCAGGTCAGTGAGCATGCATTGCAGTTGGTCCCCTGAGTTACTAAGCAAGGCAATATCATCAGCGAATCGCAAGTTACTAAGGTATTCTCCACTAACTCTTATCCCCAATTCATCCCAATCCAGGTCTCTGAATGCCTCCTGTAAGCACACTGTGAATAGCATTGGAGAGATCGTATCTCCGTGCCTTACGCCTTTCTTTATTGGGATTTTGTTGCTTTCTTTATGGAGGAGTACAGTGGCTGTGGAACTGCTACGGATATCTTTCAGTATTTTTAAATACGGCTCGTCTACACCCCGATTCCGTAATGCCTCCATGACTGCTGAGGTTTCGGCAGAATCAAACGCTTTCTCGTAATCAATGAAAGCTATATATAAGGGTTGGTTATATTCCGCACATTTCTCTATAACCTGATTTATAGTGTGAATATGGTCTATTGTTTAGTAGCCTTTACGGAATCCTGCCTGGTCCTTTACTTGACAGAAGTCTAAGATGTTCCTGATTCTATTTGCGATTACCTTAGTAAATAGTTTGTAGACAACTGACAGTAAGCTGATCGGTCTATTATTTTGCAAGTCTTTGGCGTCCCCTTTCTTATGGATTAGGATTATATTAGCGTTCTTCCAAGATTCCGGTACGCTCGATGTCATGAGGCATTGCGTATACAGGGTGGCCAGTTTCTCTAGAACAATCTGCCCACCATCCTTCAACAAATCTGCTGTTACCTGATCCTCCCCAGCTGCCTTCCCCCTTTGCATAGCTCCCAAGGCTTTCTTTACTTCTTCCGGCGTTACTTGTGGGATTTCAAATTCCTCTAGACTATTCTCTATTCCATTATCGTTGTGGGTGCCACTGGTACTGTATAAATCTCTATAGAACTCCTTAGCCACTTGAACTATCTCATCCATATTAGTAATGATATTGCCGGCTTTGTCTCTTAACCCATACATTTGATTCTTGCCAATTCCCAGTTTCTTCTTCACTGCTTTTAGGCTTCCTCCGTTCCTGAGAGCATGTTCAATTCTATCCATATTATACTTGCTTATGTCAGCTGTCTTACGCTTGTTGATTAACTTCGAAAGTTCTGCCAGTTCTATTCTAGCTGTTGGGTTAGAGGCTTTCACACATAGGCGTTTCTTGATCAGATCTTTCGTCTCCTGCGGTAGCTTACTGGTATCCTGTCTAACGCAGTTACTACCGACTTCTATTGCACACTCCTTAATGATGCCCACAAGATTGTCGTTCATTGCTTCAACACTAAGGTCCTCTTCTTGAGTTAAAGCCGAATACCTGTTCTGTAGCTTGATCTGGAATTCCTCTATTTTCCCTCTTACGGCTAACTCATTGATCGGCTTCTTATGTACCAGTTTCTTCCGTTCCCTCCTCAGGTCTAGGCTAATTCGAGTTCTTACCATCCTATGGTCACTGCAGCGCACCTTGCTGAGCACGTCTACATATTGTATTATGCCATGGTTAGCGCAGAGTATGAGGTCTATTTCATTTCTAGTCTTGCCGTTCGGGCTCTTCACGTCCCCTTTCGGCTATCCCGCTTGCAGAAAAAGGTATTCATTATCCGCATATTATTCTCTTCCGCAAGCTCTACTAGTAACTCTCCCCTGCTATTCCTAGTGACTATGCCATATTCCCCCACTGCCTTGTCTCCAGCCTGCTTCTTGCCTACCTTGGTATTGAAGTCGCCCATCAGTATAGTGTATTTTGTTGTCACCGTACCCGTCGCCGATTCCACGTCTTCATAGAAGCTTTCGACTTCCTGGTCATCATGACTGGATGTAGGGGCGTAGACCTGTAGAACCTTCATTTTGTACCTCTTACTAAGTTTCACAAGACCTGCCACCCTCTCGTTAATGCTATAGAGTTCCTTTATGTTACCAGCTATATTCTTATTAATCAGGAATCCGACTCCTAGTTCTCGTCTTTCCGCTAAGCCCCGGTAGCACAGGACGTGCCCGCTTTTTAGCACTGTATATGCTTCTTTTGGTCTCCTAACTTCACTGAGCCGTGTTATATCCCATTTACTGCCCTCTAATTCCTCCAATAGCACTGCTAGACTCGCCTCACTAGATAACGTTCTAGCGTTAAACGTAGCCAGGTTCATATTCCTATGGCGGCTTGTCCGGAGCCAGGGATTCTTAGCCCCCTCTGCTGCGTCGCAGGTCTGACCGCCGCCGTGGTCCGTTGCTTCGCAGCTGCTGGGGACTGAGGGCCGGGGTTTGATTGTTGTGTTCATATAGGAGGTTGTGGCCATGCACTGCACCAGGGTGGCCAATCCTGCTCTGGTGAGGGAGTGCGTTACCGGTTCTGGTCACCGGGATCAGACTCCACTCCAGGCCTGTTTGTGCAATTTTATCAACACGCGAATTTTTTTAATCCGCTGGAAAATTGCGCGGCACCGCGATTCGAACCACGGACCTCTTGCACGCGAGGCGGGTGTTCTACCTCTACGCCACCGCTGTACGCACGAACTTTCGCTCACGGGTACGCTAATTAGGTCAAAATTAGTTAATTAGTTAAAACCACAAATAACAAATTCGTATAAATTAGTTTCACATTGTTAAATTATAAATTATAAAGTATAAATTAGTGCATTTCACCTTGTTGCGCAAGTAATGTGTGCCTCTTCGTGTAGACCAGTTCATGGACCAGAATTGTGCTATATCTGCCACACGCAATGTCTTAAAAAAATTCAAAATGTTCGCTAGAAAGAAACAACGTCGAGAAATACGTCAAGACATTTTATGACACGCAAAGTACCAACGCCGAGCCATTCAAGCTTGCTCCATCACATTGGACCCCTTTACAGGCGCAGAGACCACACGCAGACAGAGAATCGCATGTGTGTCGCGCTGTAGACTCTGGAGCCGCTCCTTTGCCACACATGTTAAAGGTCGCAACTTTTCTAACGGGACATCCTAATCAGAGGGCAAATCAAAAGCATCAAGGTCGTGACACCTGCGCGGAACTGGATCTATGTCGTGACGAGCGTGCGGGCCAGTGACAAAAATAAAGACCCTCATTGTCATCGCTCGGTTGTGGGCCCCCCTCCGATATCACTGCGCATCACTTCTCGTATAGAATCTCATTCTACGTCCCATACGCAAGGGCACCGCACACATTGTCGAAATGTTGACCTCAGCGAAGAGGTTAGCCAGGAAGACGCAAGCGTCGTTGGTCGTGAGGAGGGCCAGAAGTGATGAAGTCTTACCTCAGCTCGTGCAGTCCTTCACGGATGGCCAGCCAGCCGCGTCATTTATCTGGGCACTTGATTGGGCAGCGAGCCTCGACACAATCTCCCACGGGTCGACCGCTCCGGGGCAGGTCGGGGTGCGTACATGCCGTCTTGTACGTGCTGTTCGTTATTGAGGTGGCATGACTGAGGGATAGCCGCGCGTGGTATATCGTGAGTCGGGACGGGGGTGTCGAAATATGGGTCAATGCGCCGCGTACATACGCAGCGAGGCACGAGCATCGCTGTGATGCAGTGAGACCTTGAACCCCTCGCCTGTGTGTGTTTGCATCGGCGGCCGCTGAAGGCAAATACGAGCCTGCAAAAAAAAAGGAAAAAAAAAAAGACGAGAGACGCGAGCGAGTGGCGATCGTGGTTTTCACGCGCCACGTAGGCGAGTGACCACGTCTCGACCTCCCGTCGTCCGAGTGTCTGTCTCCATGCTGAATGTGCCGAGGTTGAGGGATTAGAAACCATGCGGAGTAGATATATGCACGGAGGTCGCTGACCATTGGAGGTCACGTGTGGTTAAAGGTAGCTAGAGTGTCGTGGCGTTCACCTCGCGGAAAGATAGAGCCCCTAATGCTGGCTCATTGCCAACATATGTTTGTCTTGCAGTTCCCGAACAGCACTGAGGCTGTTTACCAATAGGACTGACGCGGCTTATGGACTCTCATCTTTCTGTTTTCACGCGGCCTTAACAAACTCAATTGACTGTTGGCAATTGGACTATGAGCAACGTCGTTGTGCAAGACTCAGGATTATTTTTCACAGCCGGGGGCTTGCTCAATGTGCACCTAAATGGATGGATGGATGAATGAATAACTTTCTTGAGGTCCGTCGGTGCGCGCGATTAGTGCGCAGCGGGGCGCTCCCACGTCGGGACAGAGAGGCCATGCCCCCCCGCTGCGTCGCGGGCCCTATGGATAGTCTAGAGCTGTGCTCTAAGGTCCTAGCTGCGTAGAGCTTGGTACAGTATAAGTACAGGAACTTCTTGGCGCTCCGCTCTCAACGCATTGAGGTCGCTGTGGCCGGGGATCACAGTCCCGACCTGTGTTTATCTGCGTAACTTCAAGCCTTCGAGTGATCACCATGACACATGACGATTTGGCAATAGTCTGGGGACCGGTAATGTTTTATTATTTAGTTGCCTGTGTTCAATTTCCTCGTTGGCTTTTCAAGCTATCTCGCGCTTGTGTTCTTTGTTTCTATTATTGCTTGAAATTACCAAATACTGTGTTTTTCTTTTGCCTATCCTAGAATTCTTTGTGATCGCAGTTTGGAAAATGCAGTTGCTGAAGAATCTTATTCATTCAAGCAACTAGATGCCTGTTGTCACCGTGTAACGCGTTGGCGTGTAAGAGAACGGATGGCAGGGGAGGGGGGGGAAGGAGTGTGTTCTGTAAGTGTCCACTTAGTGTACATGTTCATTTCGTCTATTGCTGAAGTTCTGATTGGCTGGGCTGGGGTACAAGTGCGAAGGAGACAGGTTCCCCCAGCCAATCAGCACTTCAGCAGCAGGCTAAATGGACACGTCTGCTAGGCGGACACTTACAGAAGACCCCTGAAGGCCACAGCCTGGATCCGGGGTAGGGCGCATTAGGGAAACATATGGGCCGAGCAGTACGCGAAATGCAACAGAATATCCCAGATTTCCTTGATTAGTAGTCCCGAGACGAAGAAATCGACGAATGGCCACATTGACCTGTTGTGGCAGATAATAAGATGCGTGCGCTCTCTGTCGAGAAATCGACGCGAAAACTCGCGCTTAGTGGAATAGAAAAGGGGGTCTTAGTACGATTTGTGTCTGAACAAATGGTCACGGACGGAGCAAAATGGCGAAATGGGCGAGTTGATTAAGATTCATTGCCTGCCGTGGTACTCAGGGACTGTGGTGTAGCGCTGTTGAGCACGAGACCACTTCCTTGATTCCCGAACGTGGTGGGCAAATTTTTGAGTGAGGCGGAATGCAAAAATGTGTAGTTAGATTTAGTTGCACGTGCAATAACCCAAGGTGATGAAAATTAATCTGGAGTCCCTACGCTACGGTGTCTCATACCACACAGTTCATCATCATTATAATTATGACCACCGCCACCATTATCATTACCATTATCATAATCATATTTACGTTCGCTTCAGGATGGAGGCCTCAGCGCCTTGCGCCCGCTGGCTGCATTCTAAGCCGGCGAATTTCCCAATTTCATCACATGACCTCATTCTCTGCCGTCCTCAACTGCGTTTCCTTTCTCTTGGCACCTATTTTGTAAGTTTAATCGGCCACCGTTTATCTGTCATTACATGGCTTGCCCAGCTCCATTTATTTCACCTAATGTCAACTAGAATATTGGCGAACCCCGTTAGCTCTCTAATACAAAACGCTCTCTTCCAGTCCCGTAATGCACCCAACCATTTTCGTTCCGTTGCTCGTTGCGCGGGCATCCTTTACGCTAGCGTGCCATGGAGTAAGTAGGGCTTTCAGACCCCCAATCGACTCTGCGAGCTGGAGGTTGGCAGCGAAAACGCTTAACCTACGCAACAGCTAACGATTACTTATTTGTGTAACACACTCGTTAGCGACCTTGGAGGTTTCTCTATGCATCTTTGTGTTCATTGCTATGTTTAAGCCCTTACGCAACGGTCGAATGCAATGACTGTACTTGTGTTTTCTAACACTGCAGTCAGGGGACATAACTATTAACAAGAATGTCCATTGCCAACGTAGCATACAGCGTGATTAATGCAAGGGTCAAGGTAAAATAATTATGACGCGACACCGTGAGACCATTTTTATCCTTTGGTCCTTGTTTTTCTGGCGCTGCATACTACGGCACGATCGGGTCTATAGCTGAAGTCCGTTGACAAGGTTGCCTAGAACCGCGTTTCATTTTGGGAGTGTCAGGCTAGTTTACTTTTCCTGTTCCATTCTGTAAATAGTTAGAAATTTCGGTTTTATTGCTCACACTGCCCGACGTAACCATCCACATTATAAACTGCGTTTGATTGTAGCCTACTGTATAGAGCGGCAAATACAGTTTTGATTCTGCTCAAGTCTGTGGTTCTGCTTTCCGCTCTTTAGTCTCGTGGAACTACATTTGGTCTCATGTCATTGAGATATTTGCGTATTCTAACCAACTTATACGAAACCTTCTCAGCATGATTAATAGAGATTTTTAATTTAGGGAGACGCAAGCGTTAGGACACGTTAGGACCCGCTAGGCCACTGTATAATGCGCATGCGCAGTACCGTGCCCTAAGCGCTAGCATGCCCCAAGCGCCCTAATCTAAAGCTCTAATGCGTTCACGTTAGCGCGTTGGAAATGGCCTTCCATCCATATTCTCGCAGTTAATGAGGTCGTGCTAATTAACGCCATCGTTCTATGGTAGGCAGTCTATCGACCATGGACCACAAGCACCGTGAATACATGTGCTCTTGGCCTGATGTTTACTTAATCGAAGCGTGAGGTGCTTGCCACATCTTTGTAGTAACCGAAGTATGCCACCCCCATCGATTAAGAGCTTCTCACGCTTGCGGGGGTACTTTAGGCCTTTCGTGACTTTTTTGATGGGTAGTTGAAACGGACTAAATTGCATTATTCCATGCCACACGCGGAGCAATCAAGCACCGTGTACTAAGTAAAAAAGCAAGGTACGACAATGTTGTAGAGCAAATGACACCCCGCTTTCTTCATTCAAATCTAACTCGTTCTGACGTGAAGAAATGGTGGAATTTACCCGACAGACGCCGAACAGACAAAGACGCCTAACCAACGGACGATACATCTTGCGTTGCCCTGTCGTCGCGGCGTTACACTGTCGTGACGTCACTGCGTTCGCACCTACGTAACACCCGACGCAGAAGTAGAAGTGGTTCACACCGGCTTAATTAAGGGTAGCGTGAGATATGAATATATATCTCTGGCTCTCTTTTTTCCTCTTCGTCCGCCACGAAGGAGAGTTCGTTTGCCACGGCCAATGACACACATGCGGAGCATGCGTCGCTAGCTACGCCAACCCGGTGTGTGCGCTCTCCAAAAACGGGTTTCTTTTCAAGTGGCCCTCGTGATAGCTGCTGGGGACACTTTGTAGCCGCCTCTCCCTCCCCGCCCGTGCCAACACACGCACACACACGTACAAGCACGCACACACGCACATAAGCACGCAAGCACGCACAGAGCTCGTGGCTTTTGATGGCGCACCCCTCCGGGCCATACCTACGTCTCAGTGCGGTGGCCAGCCACGACATACTCCGCTGGCATGCCTGCCGAGACTGTGCGCTACTATATTGCTGTTACTCGATTTCGCGGTGCCGACGCAGAGCCGGCCGTGATAGCATCGGATGCGAGGTGAAAGGGGGGGGGGGGATCTTCCTTTCATTCGGCGATGAAGAAGCTAGCGGTTTCTTCCGTGTCTGGCGACTCGCTGGCCGCGTTGCCGCGTGCGGGTCTTTGTTTCTGTCGTTTATTACGGCATGAGAAAAGGAGCAAAAGAGACACGACGCTCTGGCGCAACCGGTGGCGTAATGATGTTCCGCGGTGATTCACTTCGACGGACAACTTGTACAGGCTGCGAAAAACGATGCGGGCTCTCGGGACGAATAGAACGCAGTCAGGCGCATGCGCAGTAAGCACGGAAGGGATTCGACCGGAAGCGATGGAAGGCGCTTGCCTACGTTGAAGCGAGTCACATTATAATTCGCTTACGCACTGTTGGCCACCAGTGAACGGTGAATTTAAGATTAAATTTAATTATGGGGTTTTACGCACCAAAACAACGATATAATTATGAGGCATGTCGTAATTGGGTGTCTCCGGATTTATTTTGACAACCTGGGGTTCTCTAACATGCTCGCAATGCGCAGTACACGAGTGGTTTTGAATTTTGCTCCCTAACGAAATGCGGCCGGGATCTGGTGCCGGGACCTCGTGCTTAGCAGCGCAACGCTAAAACCACTAAGCAACCGTGGCGGGTGGGAAGAATGTGTATGGAAATGGTAATAACGACGTTTCGGAACCGAGCACACATGTCTGGATTGCGGCGCCGTTGTCTACGTAAATTGTAATTAAATACTTCAAAAGGTCGGCCGATGGTAAATCGAAACTATTGGACGAACGCTTTACGATATTTAACTGCATATTTGAATGTATAGTATTGACACGCGTGCTTGTTCCTCATTTTCCGGGGACCATTTCTCACCTGCTAAAATTTTTTGCCATGTACCGGAACTCTGTCGATAGGTTGTCGCCGATTTTATAGCGAAAAAATCATATTAATCAGATCGCGTGCGTTGCCGTATAGTGTTGTACATTGCGGAACGCACGAGAGCGCCAAGAGTAAGCTGGCGTGTACAAACAGTTATGTATAAATAGCCGAAGCACTTGACCGATAGATTACATTTCGACGACTGTTCTCGCCGCTGTCGTTATGCTTTGAGTGCCGTTTCTTTCGGTGGGGGGGGGGGCAAGTTCACCCAGTAAAGCATTATTTCGTACCTAACAGTTTTGCTACTGTCTAATCCTAGACCCATCACGCCAAAGTGACAACATTGGAAGTATACCTAGCACAGTTTGTGAGAATAGGGAGCCTTGAGCATTGGCATGGATTTTGTCAGCGTCGATATTACCACATCGTTCCTCATATGAATCGCCTGTGCACCCTTCTATTGAAATTTCCTAAATTTAGTAAAAGAAGATGCTAGCACTTTAGATCAACTGCTGAATACATAGCTGCAGGCACGTACCCAAGGGGGGGCCTGGCCCGCCCCCCCCTTCCCCCCTCCGCGCACACGCCATCAATCCTCACACACATTGCTAAAGCGCCGCCAAATCAATGTTGAGATTTCACAGCTATTTGGCAGTCAACATTTTGCTGCCTTTTTCACTCCTTTTGGACGGCGGTAGTTATCGGCATCTCATGGGGTGTGAAGACCAGTTTTCTCATAGATTCGGCGCCGGCGCAATTAACTCGAGATGCGTTCAGCTATCACCACCTATTCAATGGCCACGCGCATTGCTGTTGCTTCGTTAGTTAAACCTTCTTTGTTTAGACAGATACAGGGACCAGGAAAGAGATTCCGTTCGTAGTCAGCTGGTCTGTATGCGCGAGAAACGTGTTGCGGCCTGACAAAACGCCAGTTGCGTTTAACTTGTCCTTTTGCTTCATTATTTCCTCGAGTGACGGCTCGTCGTGGCGGTGGCAGATACTCGGAACCATATAACCGCGATATGGGTTAGAAAAGGCGTAAAATAAAATATTGTAGAAGAGCGGCCATCATCAAACTCTGCAATAAACCTAAAGAGGAAGCTTTAGCTAGGGCCCAGCTCCGACGCGGCCTATTCAAACGGATGTAAAACGCACGAACACGTTTCGGAGATAACCGCTGGACCGATTTTAATACAATTTGTTGCATTTGAGGGAGAAGGTAAATTATAGTGACTGGCGGAAGTGGAACTTCGGTTTATGGGGTGAGTTTTGTGAAAAAGATTTTCAGAAATTCGAAAAGAAGAGAAGCACGAAGTTTATAAATTATTAGCTCTGCATCAAAAAGAGATACCGCGGTTGTGTTAACGGCATCCATTAGATCATATAAAGCGGACAAATCCGATGCGTCAATTTATATATTTCTAATTTGTTACATTGTGTACGAGGGTTTCTGCAAGAGCTGTATTTCTATATTACTGATCTTTTTAGTTTCATGTGTAATATATCGATGTTGTCCCCTTTAGATGTAACATCAGGTGCAATTCACAGAATTGTGATAATTTTTTTTGCCTTGCTGTGTTAGAGAGTTGTAAACGCGACAGTTTCGTCTTCTGAAAATGTTTGATTTTTTTCCCAATTTGTCTGTAACAAATTGACAATCTAAATCAAACATTGGAAACCAACAGTGACTAGATTTTAAGTCTCTCTTTTAAATGCAGCAAACCTCGTCAAATTTGGTGCAGTGGTTGCCGAGAAAAACGAATTCTCCTTTTACATATGTTTAGATAGGAGCGCCCGAGCTAAGGCTTCCTCTTAAACCCATAAGCAATATGACTGTCACCCGTTACCTCGTCTGGTTTTTCCCTAATTGTACAGCACTTTTCGTGCAAACTTTGCAACTAGAAACAAGAGTCGCAAGGAGTTGAGAAGTTAAGCGATCTACTAAGGGAAAGAGCCAAGGCAACAGCCTAACAGGAGGAAAAAGCGAATATTAACAAATTTAACCGCTGTTTATGAAAATCTTTATGGATCAACATCCTTTTATTTAAAAAGGAAGTAGAGAAAACGCCGCCGGAAGGGGAGAACAATTCCGTGTGTTTTGAATGACGCATCTTCACTTATCACTCTAGCCGCCTGACGTAGCCACTTCACTACTGTGCTCATGTATAGGTGTTATTCTAACTTTCCGCGGTGGGCTTAGTACGTCTAGAACCGCAGCGTTCTGCGCTCTACACGGTTCTATGGGACTGGCGGCCACGCATCGTTACGTAACTTTCCAAATAACAATACGAGTCGGTTGTGGCACTTAACTTGGTAGAGCAGTAAACGAGGGATCCAAAAGAACTGTGAGTGTTCCACAAATGTATATTCCTCTATAATTCTGCCAGAGCTAATTAAAAAAAAAACGCTGTTTTAATCGGATACACCTCAAGTCTGCAGTGAAGCCCTGCACACGCCCTTATAACCGCCAGCCACGGTTCCTCCGCGAGCCTGCAAATAATTCGTACTTCAAATTTTGCCTGTTACCCAAACCAGGCGGTAACCACAAAAATAAATTTATTAGCGCGTAAATCTATACGTTTTCCCTCGCCTACTATAGTGGAATGACGAATGCCTAATTCTTTATTGAACTGAAATAAAATGCTTGCTTCGCTGCAACTATGCAGCATAGTGTCAAGTTGCATTTCAGTTGGCAGTGAAATTTCATGAGTAAAACGGGCTCAGCAGTGAAATGTACCACCTACTTTTGAAGATTTATTTAATTATGGAGTTTTACGGGTGCCGAAACCATGAGACATGCGGTAGAGACTCCGGCAATTCGTACTACCTGGGGTTCTTTAACGTGCACCTAAATCTAAGTACATTGGTGTTTTCGCATTTCGCCCCAATCGAAAATGTGGCCGCCGTGGCCGGGATTTGATCCCGCCACCTCGTGCTTCGCAGCCCAACATCATAGCCACTAAGCAACCATGGCAGGTAGACTTATGAAGAGTGAAATGCTAAGACTCCATACACTTTGTCCATGTCTGTTGCACACCTCATTGCTACCGTCGATGAAAAGACTCTTCAAGAACAGCAGACGCTCGGGAGGTATCAAGTACGACGCCATTTTGAAAAGGCCGCATGACGACGACTTTGTTTGTTTCTGTGATTGGCTGGCAGAGTAACACAGCTCCGCGTGGGCCGTGGGCCTTGTTGGTCAACTGCTGTTTTTTTAAGTTGTATGCTACTATAGAAATCTTTATTTTACACTTTCGCTTTTTTGATTGTTCTTAGCAGTGTTCTTCCTGCGCGAGTTCATTTGATGTGGTTGCTTGCTTGCCTAGTAAAGGAGAGGTGTATTTCACAGGCGTACCTGTGAAATACACATTATTTCATTTCTCTTTGGTGGGTTAACGCGTCTTTACGGCGAATGGCGGGCGTTATTAACATTTGTACTAGTAAAGGTACCCCCCCCTCATTTGCATAGAAAAGTTACCTTGGGTTGCCCCCCCCCCCGAAAAAAAAAATTCTGGGTACGTGCCTGCATAGTTGTACAAGGTACATAGGTGCTCATTGTTACATAAGGGCAGTTCAGTAACACAGGCGCAGAGTGGGAGAAACACGAGCACACGGTACATCAATACTTCCACGCAAGCGAAAGTTGATATATATAAAAGAAATGCATGAGCACTGTAACATGCGCAGCTACACAAGTTCAGCGACGCACAGGTAGTGCAGCAATGCGCGTGGAAGCATTGTTTCACATATACAAGCAGTCATTGCAGCAATAGAGACCGCCTGTTAAGAGTAAAACACACAATTAGGAAGTGCAGTACGAGCAAAAATGAGCAATTTTGTGCACTATATTCTACATGTTAACCAAGCTGTTTCACGAAAAAAAAAAAAAACAAATTTTGGCACAACGCATCGCTCGATGACTGTCGACGGTAATACGTATAGCAATGGAGAAATGTAGTGAGAGACTGTAGACAAGAAGGCCCGTTTAATTAACGCTTGTGGTGGTGACTCGGAGGCTTTCGTTGATTCGCCTAAGTGCCGCATAACCCGACATCGTTCCACTTTGCTGTGGTTCTCGCCTGTCAAAGTCGCCCATTAGCATGGAGGCATGGCGACGACTGCGTATACGCCGATGCTTTGGCGATGAAATGAGGAAGAAAAAGGAACGATGTCGGTGGAAGGACAAAGGTGCATAACGAAATCAACATTACGACAGTGACATGGTGGTCCTTAAATTATGACGTTGGTATAGCGGCCACAGCGTGACGACAACCTGAGGACAATGCGATGACGACGACTGTGGGACGACGACGGCCTTCCCTGTCCACGTTCACACATACACCAATATGACAGGAGAGACAAATCCAGCCCGATCACCATTGTTGTCGGTGGCCGTGTAAATGCCTTTACTTAGAAACATATTCATAGTAATATAGAAACATAGTAACAATATTCATCAAAGGGTCGCCCACAGCTCCCCTCGTCGTTGCGGAACGCCCCCAGGTCCGTAATGGCGGACGGTATGGAAGGCTGGAACATTTGCTCCTTCGATGCACTACCCACGTTGGAGGCTTAGTGGCTTTGACACTATGGTGCTGAGTGCTCGCATAGCCCAGCTGCCTTCTATAAGCACATAATTGCTTTGGTGGCATTTTGCATCATAAAGCTTTTTCGGCCAAGGTCCCAGGATACGTGGTTATAAGCATTCACCTGACGGTGGGCGCACTAGCTCTCTTTCTTCCTTTCATTCTCCCTTCCCCACTTTTATGGTAGCTAACCGGGTGTGACCCTGGCTAACCTCCCGGCCATGCCGCGCACGAAGTAGCGGATTCGCCTTCGGGCCGTGGAGGTTGGATTAAATTGGCGCGGGATGCGAAGTACGGCCATGTGCTTCGGTTTAATGGGGTAATGGGGTAATAATGAGACCAGTGCTCAAAACTTAACTTGGGGCTGTATCACATAGCGTCGCTTTGCGTGCTTTGGGAGGTAAAATGTGTCTAATTATGATAATATATGGCGCTGCGGTGCTTGCCACGCCCCGCTACAATATCGTGCGTACATGGCACACTCGGTCTGCCGGTCGGCATTGTAGAGTCCCTGGCAAAGCACTAACACTCACCCTCTACAAGCAGAAAACGCCTTACAGCTTTGTTTCCAGTTGCTGCCCAATCCGGCGTTATCATAATTATGAACAATATGATTGGAATGTTAATTACACCGAGCACAAATATCCGTCTGTCTCTCATCCGCGTGTCTTATCTCCTCCGCTTATCGGATCATGGCGTGTTTATTTATTTTAAGAAAACTTATTTATTTATGAATACCTTACAGGCCTTCAGGGCAGCATTGGGTAAGGGGATTATACTACTGTTACATCCAAGTAAGACAAGCATTATGCAGTGATGCAAAGAAAAGCACAAATGTAACAAAAAAAAAGCTTCATTCGCTAAACGTGATAGCGTACATGTTCAATAAAGTCAACACAAGAACTACATTTGAAATGAAAACTAGAAACAGGAAAACATGCGCACGGTGAGTACTACTGAATATTACACGAAGATCATCGCACTGCGGAATAGGGGTACAAAGCGGCAATTGCCATTCAAGTGCTGAATCACCGCAATGCAAAGTGCAAAAAAGAACGAAAGAAAAGAATGAAAGACAAGGCTACAACAATTGAACTCTGCCATCTAGGATAAGCTACAAGCCCATCAAAATTGACTGGCATGTAAAGCCACACAAGATTTGTTTAGAAAATAAATTATTAAACGTAAGTACCACAAAAATCAATGGATAAGAATACAGAAAGGCATTGGAAAAAATAATGGAACTTATCAACTATATGGTTGAGACGTCATAATGTTCGAGGGAGAGCTCGAAAAATCGCCTGGAATATATCCTGCGGAAATCTTGCGCAAGAAAACTTGAAAAGAGAGACAACGCGCACGTTGAGATCTCGCGAGGTCTGCCTTCGTACGGTCGCCTCCGCGTGTGCCAGAGCCCTCGGCTAACAGCGCCATCTAAGAGTGGTCTGGCACTCGCACTGCATTATGTACCATTTCTTTTTCTTTTGCTGGGCGGCACGCTTAATGGGACGGCAGGAGCGAAATCCGCGAGCGTGCTAAATCTAGAAGGCGATGCTAGAAACAATCATGGTAAAACATAACGGATCACTGCATTCGCCCTCGTACATGCCGTGCACACATGCAAACTACGTATCCAAAGCATGTAAAATTTCTGCAGCGAGTAAAATAAAACTCAAAAGGCACAACGCTCGAAAATTCACAGGAAACTCGACAAGTAAGTTGAAAATAATAAACTGGGAGGTTAGCTGGTGCCGCATAACTTGTGGTAAAACCAAAAAAGCACGCGAGGGCGACAGAAGGAGGCGAAGTAGCGCTTTGTCTTCGTCTCCTTCTGTCGTCATACGTGCTCTTTTGAGCTTTAGCACAAGTTAAGTACACTGAGGATTGCAGCGTGCTGGCTTATATGCAGAGTCTACGGCTAAATACCGACATTAAGTAGTTATTCCTGCCACACCGCGACCAATAAACGTAACTGCGTAGGCGTGAATTCGAAATGCTCTTGAGGAAAATGTTCGAGCAAATAAGTTTATTTAGAAGCACTGGTAAGCGGCCACCAATCACCTTCTAATTTATTTTTATTGTTGGTACCAATGTAGCAGGCCGGATGCTGGTTAACTATATCCTATGTTCTTCACCGTTCTTTCCTCCCCTTCTCGCGTTCTCTGAGTCCATTTCAGGCTAAAACACTGGCGGGAAGCCTCTGTTTGAGGTGAACTCATCGCAAATATACTTTGTGGTTTGCTTGAAAGAGTTTCACTTTTGTTGACGCAAGTTCCGGGCGCTGAAGCGGAACACCTTGAAAGTCGGCTGTAATGGTGATAGGCTGAGTGGTAGGCGTGTTGCCCTGGTGACACGTGGTAGACTGAGGTAGCTCAGGAGACTCGAGAAGTGTGGGATGAGTAAGGACGGCACCTGGGCGCAGTTTTGACTGAAGCGTTTTGGAAGTCGGTGCCGGGAAAAGACTGGGAACTGTAGAAAAATCGGGTGAAGGACAACAGGATTGTGCGGAACGCGATAGAAGTGACAGACCACGAGGACTAGTTGGCCTTGGAGTAGTGCTCAATGCAGCTGGCGCTGCAGTACACGAAAGTACCTGTTGTTGTGGGTTCACGGCATCGATAATGTGTCGCGTCACTGCCGGTTCTGGTAGGGCCAGCACGGAGGTCCGCAGCGCGTGGTATGTCTGTAGCCCTGGAGGCGGGACATCAGGGCCCCAGAACAGGGGGGAGCATAGCTACTGTTATTTGGTACTTGTCCCGCTGCGACGTGATGCCACGGAGGTAAAATGCTGCCTCCATCGTGGGTCGCTAGATGGTGGAGTTTCCAGGCCAGAACTCCTTGAACGACGGTGGCTCGAAGGGGGCTGTTAGCCAATTTCGTCGGTGCTTGGCAGCGGCCCTGTGGAAACTTCTGGTATGTTGTGTTCGGACCACAGTGGTCCGAGTCACCACTGTTGCGGAGCAGCAAAAAGATGCTCCGATGTCGAACTGCAAGAACCAACTATTTATTATTCCTCACGCGCTCGGTCCCCTCGCGCTGCGCTGGCGCACTTCGTCGTCGTCATCGGTGCGTCGGCGCATGGGCGGTGCAACAACTTGTATGTAATCTAACATGTCGAGTGTTTTCAACAGGATAATAAGCTTGAACAATAGCTTGCAGCAACGACGTACTTGTTGCCAGCCGTTTACTTGTAGTAATAAAGAAGACAACGATCACCGGGACGCTACGCTTCAGCGATCCTGGCTTCTCCTATCTGTGATTACTTTGTGCATAAGCCGTGCCTTACTTCTCATTCATTTGGCGCCCCGGCACAAATGTGCAGGAAGAATGAGTTCACTCATATGCTTCAATGCAATGTCGCTGAAGAGTTCCAAATTTACGGCAAATTATTTCTCAAGTTGGCATTGGCAATAAAAAGTAGCAGTTTAGGCCGAAAGGCGTAGCATTGTTTGCGATAGCAAATTAGTGGACTGCTGTACGAAGTAAGGATAGTAGATTTATTGGCCGCATCAACTATTAAACTTAGCTACACTGACTAAATTAGCAAGCATGATGTCGCGCACGCACAAGCAAACATGAACGCACCTGACTCGATGACCGCGGAAACTCGCTGTCAATACGCTGGCGTGAGGAAACGCGGCAGCAGCAGCGAGTGAAGTGACATTCGTGCTTTTTATCGCTTCAACGAAAAGTGACCGCCGAGAACACAGCAAGCACAAAGCCAGCCCCTGACGAGCCTCTGACGTACCTAGACTGTGCCCCCAACGCTGGTATAGCCGGACGACAGCGCGCAGCTGCCTCGTGCACAGTTGCAGCCGGAGTAGAACTACGCTCCCCTCTCGTCCCTCCCCCCTGTGCCTCGAACATGACTGGAGACGGCGCGCTTCCTGCCCGCTTTCGTCTCTTTCGCGCGGGTGAGATGGAGCCGCAATCTTCGGCTCCTCTAGCGCGCCTTCACTCGCACATACAGCGTACGGTGCGCGGTGACGGTATCGCCCTTGGACTTTATACGGAACCTCACGGCTACGGCGACGGCAGCGCCGACGGCGGAAATGCGCTTGGAGTCTCCATAGAATTGCTATCGCAATAAAGCTCCCAGGGAAAGTATTTACTCGACAAAACAGTCGTGCAATATAACAGTCATTGAACACTTACTGCCGTTGGTAATAACTGGAACAACGATGGATATATCTATCTCCTGAGCAAAAAGTACAGTATAGGCTACAAAGGAAACGTGACAACGTAGGATACCATCGTAAAAAGTCAGACGTGTGGCTTTTGGAAGCACATGTAATAGAACAAGTACAGATTGTGCCGAGGTGGTAACAGTCATGATTAGGTAATGGCTCGTGTTGAAGGCGCTTTGACTTTGTCCTGTGAAATAGAAAAGTCTAACAATGCATCGTTTGATAATGCTTAAGCTAATCAGAGCACAGTATTTGATGGTCTGCTTGCCATAGTGTCGCCAAACGACAAAGTGAATTGAAGCGTTCAATGACTGGCCCGTGCACGCATGTTTTTATTCAGAAGAATCGCACAGCAATGCTCTCGAACCTGGGAAACAGGCCAATATTTCACAAGCTTCGAAGCGCACATATTTATAGTTATGTAGGTGCGGGAGTCGGAAACGTTTACCGTGGCTGTGACTTTAAAGATATCGCATTAGGCACTGCAAGTTTAAAAAATATGTGCAAACGAGTGTAGCTCAGACGAACAACATCAGGTATTGTGGTCCTGATGAAACCTTTTTTGGGCGAAGTCATGTGTTAATTATAGTATTGCTCCTCGTTCATCATCACGCATTGACGTGTTTGTCGTAATTTGCGTAGTATTTTGTCCATGTGCGGAACATTACATGCCTTGAACAAACAACAGTGTGCTGATTGAAATAGCGTGATATCTTCTTTAACGCAATTAATGGTCTTTCCGAACCTCACGCACATTTACCAGACTGTCTAGCTGTATATCTAACCATTTTCCCGCCAACAGCGGTCATTCTATTGATCATGGTCTAATGGCTACACCATCCAGCTGCTCTGCTGATGGAACAGGAGTTAAAATCAACCATCGGACGAACTTGGGTCTCTGGGTATACGTCATCGGGTGCGTGTCACTGGGTATGTGCGACCTCCAATGAACCACTATCACGCCAACTTGGGTCACTGAGTATGTGCTACTGGATGTTTGCCCCCCTCTTCAATATAATAGGTCATAGCAAATTTTGCAGTGCGGGGACAAATCATCCCGCCATCATACATACTCAGATAAGTTTGCCTTAAAAGGACGGAACGGGGTGTAATATTGCAATTTGGGTGTAATTCGTCTTACATACAAGCGCAATTTGCACGGTTCTTCTTGCTCACTATCTTTTATGTTTGATACAGTCATTGTAATATTCCTCCTTGATATGTGTTGATATTATGGTATTCCGTCTGGCCATTAAAAAACATTAAACTATGGGGTTTTACGCGCCGAAACCACTTTCTGACTATGAGGCACGCCGTAGTGGAGGACTCCGGAAATTTCGAGCACTTGGGGTTCTTTAACGTGCACCTAAATGTAAGTACACGGGTGTTTTCGCATTTCGCCCCCATCGAAATGCGGCCGCCGTGGCCAGGATTCGATCCCGCGACCTCGTGTTCAGCATCCCAACACCATAGCCACTGAGCAACCACGGGGGGTATTTGGCCATTCAGTCTCATAGGCGTGAGCCATGTGCTTAGGCTACAAAACAAAAAGAAAGAAGATACTTACGTCCACGCGCTGCCGTTCGAAGCCTGGGCTGTGAATTTCTTTCTTCTACCCTGCGGGTTTCTGCAGAACTATTACGTCAAACTCTTGCCTTTGCTTCCAAGTTGTTGATGAGTTCGACTTCGCCCTACCACCTGCTAGCCGCCTGGTTAGCTCAGCCGCCTGGTTAGTTTGAAAAAGCGGTGGTCCTGGGTTCGAGTCCCGGACCAGGACGAGTTTTTTTTCAACTGCAAAGCTTTTTCTTTCGAGGAACCTGTGTGGATTTTCTTTATAACAATTGCTGCGATGGTGTGGATGTCTAATTTTCTCCTTTATTAATTAGACTGAGAAGCAATCGATCAGGAATGCCCAGGGCTACCTTGTTATCAGTCTACCGTATGTATGTAGGCTTTGTCCTGGAATTCGGCTGTGTGCTATATCCTTGGGTGGATGCTTATAAGCTTTGCCCCCTTGCCCTTGTTCTTCTAAAAAAGTCATTAAGACTATGTTTAGGGCTACCTAAATTTGTAGCAAACACTATTTTGTATCTAGAAGTAATAACTCCTCTTGTAACTCGATTCCGTGTACTTGCGGTACAAACATTGTTAGGGGCGTACGAATCACCAACAAAACGTTCCCAAACAGTGTTAACTTCCCAACCTAGTACGTTTTTCGATCCACGTTGGCCTCGATCCCATACTCCGCAAGTTAATTTTGTACAAACTCTCCTTGATCCAGTAAACGTTAGGATCATAGAGGTAAAGCCCATCTGCGACGGGGAACATTCTCTCAACATACAATTTAACGACATTTTTCCAAGCAATGCAAAACACCTACCGTACAGAATGTTACGTGCTATTCTACAACATTATTTAATAAAATGAGAAACAAATGTGGTCATAGCGACTGATGCCATGCTGAACCAAGAAAAATGTGTTATTGGTATATTCAGCCCTTATATTCATTGTCGTTTTCCCTGAGGCTTCCAGGCTTTGTACCAATATATTTTGCAGAATATTTAGCAGTAGTACTTGCTCTTCGTAAATTAAGCCCAAAATTAGCTTCTGTAATTATTGTTACTAATAATTTGTCCTTGTGTACTTCCCTCAGAGCACCTCATGAATTTCAGGATCTGCGAGTGTTCAAATCCTTAGTACCTCAACATTTGACTAATATTCCTTTAGTCTTGGTACCTTGGCATACAGGCTTAGTTCTAAATGAAACGGCTGATTCATTGGCGAAAACTTCGATAGCTGGCCCAGCCATTCAAGTTCACCCTACATCAGCCTTGATCATAGCTGCAAGATTTCGGAGTCAAATGATGTTGCGAAAATTCCCTCTAATATATATAACAAATTCCTTGGATTTTAAACATTTTTTTGTATCCCTGAAAAAGCACCGTATTCAAGTCGAGAAATAGCAAAGAAATTATCAGTACGCTTCGCTGGCTTTACCTTCTTTAAATGTTTATTTATACAGCGCTGGTTCGGCACCCTTACCGATTTGTCCTATGTGTAGCGAAGATGAGATTACAGAACATTTTTTTAAAATTTCTTGTGGGCGATTTATTTGCTCAAGAAAAGGAACCCTAAAACACCACTCTGCCTTCTTGCATTAGATTCAGCAGTCCAGAACGCACTATCTTTGGGTGCCTCTACACTTCGGCACAGTGACGGGAAGATCAGCGCTGGCGTCCAAGATTTTCTATTAGGATCTGTGAGATTTACAATGCATTTAAGCCGCCTTCTCCTTGCTGCAATTGAAATTGAATTGTTTTACTTTATGGCAATGGCAGAATATTCAGTTTCATAAACTCATGTAGGCTCTAGAATCTATCTTTCGATTATAGCTTACCTGTTATAAAATTTTGATTTATTTTACACTTTATTATAACCTGCCTGATTCTCGGTCAATCCCCCAGAGTGGGTACGTGCCAGTAGATCACACGAATCTACATCTACACCTAAATGCATATGCGCTTGTAAACGTACATGCAGTGCATAGTCATTCCCGTGTATAATTGTACGTAACGATATTTGAGATGTAAGGTTCTCAAGATAAGATATGTGACCGCATGCAGCCCTTACTGAAATATTCAGGGCCACAAATACTTACCGGCTGTTTGGTGTCATTAAAAGAAGTTAATTTTATTTCATATCTTTTTTGGCATTTTTCGCCGATGCATCGATATTTAGGATGGTTACGCGGGAGAGGCTTTTTTTCTCCTTGGGCTCCAGGATTGTGTGGCTTCTACAATGATGCGAATAGTACAATACTGTTCATTATTAATAATGTTTAATAATAAACATTGTTGTTGAACATTATTATTAAGCCCATATTCGCACGGAAATCGCTGTTTCTGAGCAATTAATGGCGAGTTCTGTTGCAACAATAGGGCCATTTATCTTCCCTCTTCAGTTCCCATCTATCTTTGGCATTGGGCGGAGCTGGACACCTGCATGAAGAAAAAACAAGAAAAGAGGACAAAGAAAAGAAAAGGAATTATGGCTTTGCACAGATATTCAAAGATGGCCCGGCATTCGCAAAATTTGACTCACGAAAGAGGCCCCGTGCCATTGACCATCCGGGGGCGGTAGTCTCGAGCGATCGCTATCAGGAATACAATTGTTTTCGCGAGATTCCGCGTGACTGGAACTGAACTCGGCGGCGTACGCGGGCGACATTTATCCTGGCATTGTGCTAAGAATCTCGTGCAAGTTATCGTATCCCTCTCTGAAGGTGACCGCTTCAGAATACCGCCCCTGGTATTGGCTACCGCATCATCCCGTCGGCCGCAATCACGAGTGGTACTATCCTGGACGCTGATAGTGAGGTCCAATATTTGCGTAAGTAGTTACAAGAATGCTGGACCGGATTTTTTATTTCATTTACATATACCTCACAGGCTCCTCGTAGGAGTATTATGAGAGGGGGCCAAGAACATAATTTTTTACAAGAACACGAAAACAAACGAAAGAAATTCAAGAACCAGGTATTATACAAAAGTAAACATGTAGCAGATGTGGTGTAACATAGTAATTTTTTTATTTGAATATACTGCAGGCCCTTCACGGCCCGTGCAGGAGTGGTACAGAAATGCAATGAAAAAAAAATCATGATGACAAGTCAATACACTGAATGCGGTTAATAAAAGAGTCGATGTTATTGCAACCCACAATATAGTTAGTTAACTTGTTCCACTGCGAAATGGCCGACGGAAAAAGGGAATGCTTGTGAACATTAACACGACTTGGGGGAAGATAGATTGTTTTGGAATGATTTAGTCTGGTTGAGCGTTTTGGAGGATCTTGCAGGTAATGAGAACGTGCTATCTGGAAATGACCATGGTATAACTGATAGATGAATTTTAGTCGCGAAATTGCTCTTCTCTGCGAGAGGGATTTTAGGTTTGCCCTTGCTAGCAGACCTGAGATACTTGACTGCCACTTGTAGTCCGAATATACAAACCTAACTTCTAATTTTCGTATGCGTTCTATTTTATTTATAAGGCTTGTTTGATGAGGGCTCCATATTAGTAATAATAAAATGCGATGCGAGTAATAATAATATACTTAGTAGGTTTCATACTGAAAAGATTTTGCGCCAAAAAAACAACAAACACAAGAAAGACGACGACACCACGGGCGCTACTTCAACTGTTTAATGAGGGTGAAAGCACTCGACATATATAGCCACCCACAACACCGCGCATGCGTACAAGGCAACATGGAGTACAAGGTTTTATCAGAGTAGGCGTGGTAGAAACTTCAGCTCAGCATCGTAAAGAAAAACCGACGTATCACTAACACAGTTCGGACCCGCTTTCTTGATGTAGAAGGCTTCCAATGTTTCACGTGATGTCTGATGCTTGCCTCTACCCAAAATCCTCGCATCGCGGAACCGTGGTAAACAATTGGTGCAAGCCCTGCAGTGATCCACAAGTCGCTCACCTTCATTATTCTTTATAGCTTTTGCATGTTCCCTAAGTCGGTCGTTGACACAACGCCCCGTCTGTCCAATGTAGGATTTCCCGCAGGACAGAGGAATTTCATATACCACGTTTGTGGCACACTTTACGAAACGCTGACCATGTTTCTTCTGACAGCCAGGCATTTGGCTTTCGCAAGTTATGCGACGGCTTAGCTGGGCAAGCTTTTGGGGAGCGGAGAACACCACCGGTACATTATACCGGTTAGCCACTTTTTTCAGGCTGTGCGTGACTTTATGGATGTATGGGACCACTATAGGCCACTCTTTTTTCTTCGGCTCTACCCTACTTACCCCAGCCTTCAACTTCTTCAAAAGCGTTTCTGCCACAGGGACCAAGACCGACTCAGGGAAGCCAGCTGCAACGAGCCTGCCCAATTGGTTGTCAAAACTTGCTTGCATCTCATGGACACACGACTTCCGGAGCGAAGACTCTAGGCAGAGGTTCGCAATGCCTCTTTTCACTACCTTTGAGTGGGCCGAATAGTACGACAAGAGCCCTTTTTGCGCACGAGGGGAGTAAGCCCAACAAATGTGCCCATCTGAAAACTTTAACTGTAAATCTAAAAACTGAAGCAAACCATTATGCGGTAACTCATAAGTAAAACAAAGCCCTTTCCCCAGGTTTCTAAAATCATCTAAAACACCGCTCACTGTAGCCTCATTCGAAACGGAGCACTGCTTGTTTAAAACCACTAAAAAGTCGTCCATGTAGCGAAACACTTTAAGGACTTTGTCATTAATAAAATGGTTAAAACGATCGTGTAAAGAGCGATCGATAGATGATAAAAAGATATTGCAAAGTATAGGGGCTATGCAAGAGCCTATGCATATGCCTTTCTTCTGCAGGTAAGGTTGCTCGTCAAACAAGATAAAAGTACTTCGGAGATAAAATTCTAAAAGGACTAAAAAGTTATCAACAGTGATACCAGCGGCATTTTTGAAAGCCACCGGGCCGCTCTCGTCTATGCAATCTTTAACAGAGGCAAACAGGTCTGGATAGGGCACTGAATAAAAAAGGTCTTCTACATCAACAGAAAAAGCATAATCTATGTCATTCTTTTCTTCGAAAAAATGGGCTACTTCCCCTGAACATGTTGTAAGAAAGGGATCAGTTATTACTAGGCTATTCAAACTTTTCTGAAGGAACTTACTCACGCAATGTTGCCAGGTACCGGCTTCACTCACAATGGTACGGAAGGGAGCTTCGGGTTTATGCGTTTTAACGGAAAAGAAAACATTTAACGCCCCCCTCTCACTCTTAGTTATATCTTTAGCTAGTCCTTGCAGATCTAGGCGCTTACAAAGGTCAATCGCTTTGCTCTTAATTCTCGTTTTAGCTTTTTTCACAATCACGAAGTTTTTGTTCACCGCCTGTGCTGCTTTCTCTCTATACACGGTTCTAGGCAATACTACGAAGCCGCCTATCTTATCTGCCTGCAAAAGGCAGAGATCATTATCCTTGAAGAAATTAACTAGAAAACGTAAAGGGTCTTTAGAGCAGTTCTGTTCAGTCCGCGTGACACTCTTGGCAAGGCAGTTCACTCCGTCCAAAAGGCAGCGCTCCCGATCTTCTTGTGGGGCCTTCTTCGCCATAGCACTGTTTAAGGCCATCAGTTGGTGGGGTGGGACCAATGGCTCAAGTCCAAACTTAGAGCCTTTCTGAAGAACATTTGAAATGTTGGAAGGAATGGAGGCACGTCCCATAACTGTAAGATTTCCATTTACACGGTCCTGCGCTTTTGGTTTTCCCATGGCTCTAAGAATGAATTTCAAATTCCAATTCCACCATATCTCAGTCATACGGGCAGCTTCGCTTCTAAGGTAATAGAAACGCCTTAGAGCAATCCATTCCGGGTACTGGGCACTGCAGATAACATGTAGCCAATCTGTATATAAACGAACTTGCCGCCACAGTTCAGATCGCCAGATCTTGCAGACACGTTTCACATGGCCCCTAGAGGGTGCCACAGGGCCAAACAGAGCACTCACTTCTACCGGTGTAACAGAATTCCTGATGCAGAATCCAAGATACCTTGCACGACATGTCGCAAACACGATGTTTATCAGGAGCTGGTTCACGTCCTGAAGGTCAACAGAAGGAAGATATAAAGGCGAGCCCGATATAGAAGAAATATACTTTAGAAGAGTTAAGTGCTGGGCTAGTTGGTGATTCATACTGAAAAGAGGCAAGCATCAGACATCACGTGAAACATTGGAAGCCTTCTACATCAAGAAAGAGGGTCCGAGCTGTGTTAGTGATACGTCGGTTTTTCTTTACGATGCTGAGCTGAAGTTTCTATCACGCCTATTCCGATAAAACTTTGCACTCCATGTTGCCTTGTACGCATGCGCGGTGTTGTGGGTGGCTATATATGTCGAGTGCTTTCACCCTCATTAAACAGTTGAAGTAGCGCCCGTGGTGTCGTCGTCTTTCTTGTGTGTGTTGTTTTTTTGGCGCAAAATCTTTTCAGTATGAATCACCAACTAGCCCAGCACTTAACTCTTCTTTAGTAGGTTTCATACAAAATTAAGTGGGCCTACGTGATATGCCTATGAAATTTATAAACATGATTTCAAGCGATCATGTGGTTAGCAGAAACAGTCACAGATGGTTAGCATTTTATTTCTAAATGCCATATAGTCATGAATACAGACATCATCAGGGAGGTCATTCCATTGACCAATTGCACGCGAAAGCGAAGATGTGTTAAAGGCTTGGGCACTGCCGAAAAGACGAGTAAAACTATGTTGATTGTGAAGTCTGCGAGATATGCGATGGGATTTTGATGTGATTAGCTTTAACCCGTGCACATTCTTCACGGGGGTGCTTACGGGCCACGTTGTACGCTCCTGCGCAGCTCGCGCATCAAGAAATAGCCCCACCCGCGGTCGAAGCGCCTATGCGGCTGCACCGGAGAGCTTGATGCACATGCTTGGTATCCAAGATCACTGCCGCGTACCTTTACAAAGGTGCCCCGTTCCGATTTTGGAGGCCAAGGTACACGTATGCTTCGAGTGGCCCTCGCGCGAAGCACTTTAACATTGAAAGGCTCTAAGCAGGCGCTCCGCCTGAGGTCTTTATGGGAAGAAAGGAAAGGAGATAGGCCGGTGCATCGTGTCTCTGATCTGCTACGTCTCTTCGCGGAAAGGGTGGAGGTTGGTAGGGAAGTCCCAGCTATAATGTACGATGCTTCAAAAAAAGCCGGATCGTTCTACGAAAACAAGACGAAGTGCATGTTGGTCGGCTTCTTGCTGAAGAACGACCGGAATAGTTTTACGGTCTTACATCACAACACTTAAGAGTGCATTGGCAGCTTTTAAATGGTAATTGTGAAGATGATAATAAGGCAAGTGTAGAGAATCGCAAGAGACGTCACATTGAGATGTTTCCAGGGGGGCACACATCACGCGTTAATCTTCTTTTTCTGGCTGAGATTGCACCAGCCAAATATAAAAAAAGTATCATTGGATTACGTACCCTAGCGTACATCGATTATGATGATGATGATTTAATGGCATTCCCTTTGAAACGAGGCGGTGACATATAGGTACTTAGCTGACTTGATTAAATCAGGTATGCTATCCATGTTCTTTATGTAGCATTCTTGTATACATCTCCTCAATCTTTTTCTTTTCCGTTCAAAACCTACCTTGCACCGCTAGCTACGACTGTAAAAGATCCGTTCGTATCAATCTCTTTTCTGCTTTTTTTCCATCAATACTCTAAACGTCTTTTGCTTATCTCGAATGCGGACCGGCTGACGCTTGGGTCTACTTTAAACTCTGGAAGGTATACGTTACCTCCGGTATCACAGGGGGAATCCGTTCGCATTCCATTAGGATGTCCTTATTGGTTTCCGGATTTTTGCTGCAGCATATACATAAGCTCGTTCCGAATATTTGCTCCGACAAGTTTTTTGACCCTAGACAACCGGCTCAAGCTTCAAATAGCAAGACACTATCCTTTGTGTTGTTGTACAAATTTTCCCTTCTGATATTTTTCTTCTCATTCTTGTAAATATTCATGGTCCTTTTTGTTTCAATTCTTTGCATCCAATTCACTGACTCTGTTTCTCTCAATTTCTTTCTGATGACTCCTGGTTGTCTATTTACAGTTTCAACTACCCTGTACTTGGTTGCCAACTTTCTTGACCTCTTCCTCCATTCCGTGTTCACGCTTTTCAAGTACAGATACTAGTGCACTTTAGCTGTCCATTTATTTTCATCCATGTTGCAGAGTCTTTCTTCAAAATTAAATTTGCTGTGTGCTTCTCTGACTTTAAAAGAGGCCGAACCCATGTCACCCTGCGCTGCCTCATTTGTGGATTTACCATTGACTCCGAAAGCCAGCAGGCCTACCGATATTTTGTTAACTTCCAACCGCGACAAGGTATCCGATTTGAAGCATAGAATGACATTTGCGAATGTTAGCACTGGCACCATTACTCTTTTCCACATTCAACGCACCACCTCATATCATAGCGCTTCCCCTTCATTTTCAGATTATCTTAGTGAGTGTAGCTTAAGTCCTTCTTTCGTTTATGTGTACGCCAAGGTATTTATATTGCTTGAATATGAGTATGACTTGCTGTTGAATTGACACCACGCATTTACACGTCTCTTCATTGAAGATCATAATTCCTGATTTCTCTGTGCTAAACTTGATGCCTGGATTTGTCGCTGCGTTGCCACAGATATCACAAGTGTCTGTCAATCTCTTTTATTGCCCGCTAGTAGTACTATGTCGTCCGCATACATCAGTCCAGGGAGCTTCTGTGGCACCATTTGTCCATTACGCATGTAGGATAAATCGAACCCTAATTCGCTGTTTTCCAGTCGGCTTTCTATGCCTTTAACATAAAGCGTGAACAGCGATGGAGACAGAGGACATCGGTGCGGGTGATGGCAGCGGCACCTAGCCGTCTCGTTGGAAACGTTGGAAAAAGAAATCTGTTCATCTCAGTCTCGCCGCTCAGGGCTGCCGCGTCGGCGCCTTTGGTCAATACTTATTAGAAATAACCGCGGGAGCTGCTGGCGGGACGCGGAAGAAACACGTGCGTTGTTAAGCCTGGCGAACTTTAATGACGAACTGCCCCTTATTATCGCCAAATGTTAAGCAAGGTGCCTTGTTTAGTTCAGAGAGGACAACGGGAAAACAAACTTCAAATGTAGTAGGACGTTTGAAAAAAATAAAAAGAAAGAAAGGATACAAGAGGCTAAAATAATTAATTCCATGTTTCTAATTAAATCAGAAACGTGAAAACTTCGCAAAAAATTATGCGCCCCATTCCTTTGCATTTTCACTGAATTGAAAGTTGCTTATACAGTTGTTTTATGACTCTGGGAAGTATAGCGTATACGGCAGTTTAAACACCCTGGAACGCTTTATTTAGTAACCTTATTAACGCTTTAAATATCCTACACATATTAACACTTATCGTTTGTCACTTACAACATGCTTCCTATTGAGAAATATGAACAATGTGCCTCGCATAATTCACGGAGGAAACTGCAAAAAAAAGAGCAACTACATGTCTCATACAAGCATAAAAATTGGGAGTACACGTGTATTCGGTGATTACTTTTAAATGAAATCATCATCATCATAATCACAATCATCATCATCATCGCCATCATCATCATAATTATCACCATCATCACCATTCCCATCATCCTGGCTACGCCCACTGCAGGCCAAAGGCCTCTCCCATACTTCTCCAACTACCCCGGTCATGTGCTAATTGTGGCCATGTTGTCCCTGCAAACTTCTTAAGCATAATTACCATGCACATTTAAAACTTTCGGTACACGTCAACCATACAGCGCTACCTATGAGCTATAAATATGAAATGTCTGCCGTTTGTTTTCCTTCCAGGTAAGTGGAGAAACGTTGTACGTGTTTCATATAACGCTTTTAAACGGGCCAAAGTCGAGAGTTTAGCAATTTCATTTGACCCTAGTTAACACAAACGTTTCCGAAAATGTCAGCCTGTTGCACCTAGCATTACCAAAATGTCAACTGCGTTAGTGTTTGCACTTTTGTTTGTTCAGAAAACCACTGAAAAAGGTCATATAATGATCTTGAGCGCTTCTAGTCGCATAACAGCTTCGCCGTAAAAGAACTTGAGAAAAGTAAAAAAATAAAATAAAACCTACTACACAATGAACGATGATGTAGAATATTATAGGCGCAAAGTTAAGAGGCAGGAACACATTGTTGTGGATTAGACAGCAAACATGGGTAGCTTATATGCTTGTTGAGATTAGGTTAAGATTAAGCCACCGTGGTGGCGCAGTGACTTTGGCGTTGTGCTGCTAATCCCGATGGCTGGGGGATCGAATCGAATCGCGGCGGCGGCGGCGGCCACATTTCGATGAGGCCGAAAAGCAAAAAAAAAAGAAAAAAAAAGAAACACCAGTGTCCCGTGCATTGGCTGCACGTTAAAGAACCCCACGTGGTCAAAAGTAATCCGGAGTCCCCCATTACGGCGCGCCTTATAATCATATCGTGGCTTCGACACATGAAACCCTAGAATTTATTCATAATTACTATTTTTGCTAGGAGCAAGATACGCAATTGGGCAGGGCATTTAATGCGTAGGTGGGATAATTTATCAGAGTCAACGAATGCTTACCATGGGAAGGAAATAAGCGCAGTCGAGGTGGTGGGATAAAATTGGGAAATTCGCAGGCGGCAAGATGGGGTCAGCTGGCGCAAGACAGTTGTAGTTGGAGACCGTCGGGAAAGGCATGCGCCTTGCATTGGACATCAAATACTCTGGCCGTCATGATTACGACGACAGAAAGAGGATAGCGTTGAGCACTTATTCTATGCGCTTAAGATCTTCCTACAGTAATTAAAAAACGAAATTGTATTCTAGCGCACTTTATTGAACACAAGTTGGAAACTCACCCTCTTATTATGACTTCATGAGCACTTAGGTTACAGGTTACGAGCTCGCAAGGCCACTCGGATGGGTATGATCCGTTGTCTGAAACGTTTATATCGCGATATCGACAAAGATCTGCAAGGGTGATAAAGAATAATTTGATGATTATACAAAAATCGGAAGCATACATATTGTGCGGCTAGCAAGTAGTACTTATTTTGTGGCCGAAATCTAACTTCGACGGTTGCATGATTTGATATTGGAGGAAGATGGCATTATCGTGCCTGTTTCTAGCTCACCGCCGCTCGCTGTGACATCTTTAAGCGTCGTTCAAGCATTGCCGCCCCTTCCTGCCTACAAGATATTATGAGATTATAGTTATTTTATGGGAGAATTTGTCTTGAGGATACCGGAATTCATAGTAATACAGACAAGTTCCAGTGGTGTCCCAACAAACTTGCGAAACAGAAAGGTGGTAGAGCTGCTCGCTTGACAAAGCGATGCGAAGCTCCCTAATACAAATAGCACGTGACTTCTCCTGGAGCGAGCACTTCCTTCACCTCATGTGCGCACGTACTATAGTATTTCAAGTAGTGTGGGAGTTTGTGGTGTAGTGGAAGCTGAGAATAGTACACTAACTATTGTCATTACCATGCCAGAAATTGGAAACTTGGCTGTTGCCAGCCATGCCATCTTGATACGTCCCACGACTAGCGAGGACCGTCAGACTGAAACGCACGCCCCTGTCACGTGGTTAGCTAGACTATAACTGGCTATAAACACCGCATGCAACACCGCACTATAGGTCCTACATCTGCGCCAAAGAGCTGATCGGATGGGTTGTGTACTCATGCTGCATTGCACTTTCATGTCAAGTGTACTCGGTTATAATTTTACTGCGAACAGCATTAGCATGTAGAGCCGATAATGTTTGTTGGTGCATCACTTTTGTTGAGGCGTGGCATGGCGTAACGTAAAAAAAAAATAAAAGTTTTCCAAACATGTATAACTGGGATTGAAACAAGAATAATTTGGGTTCAAGTGACGCGTCGTAAACGCTATCCCATGGCTCATTTGCGTGCGCGGGAGGCTTGCGTTGTTTAGTAGAGCAGCTCGCACCGGAAAAAGTCCAGAGTTAGGAACACTAACAGTGTGTCGCATTTGTATTGTGTATACTTGAGTAGCACCGGAGGCGAGCGGAGGTGAGCGCAACGACGAGGAACGCGGTGTGACGTCATGCGCCTCCTCGAAGCACGGCCATGGCGAAATCGCAAGTTCGCGGCCAGTAAAGCTTTCGCTTTAATAACAGAGGTGATACGTGAATGTGGTGTGCGTACCTATATTGCCACGATGACCACAGATTAGGATAATAAATATGTCCGTACCTTTGTTCAATATTCTGGGTCACCTCTGTGTCTTGTGCTAAACAGCTTCGCTGGTCATCCACCTACACAGAGTGGAACGGCTCATGTCTTTTAGTTCTTTTTAAGTCATGGTGCTTGTATAGTGGATCGCTGTGTAAATCGCAATATCTGCTTCGATCTAAAAGATTTCATCCGCCGCAATGTGCCCACGCTTTGGGGCAGCTCAGCTTTTTGCAAAGCTTGTGACTCGTAGAACCTTGTAGCCGACTATATGATATTATACGACTAAATGAAAGTCATCGCATAATGCTTTCCTTCGGTAAATTGGCTCATTGATTGGCAATGGCGACTAATGTATTGCAACCACCTGATTTCATTTAGAATGCATTATTCGAGAATGTTTACATCATTTACAGGGATGGTCTGCGTGACATAGCTCATCGATATGCCGAGCATAGCCAGCACTTGAGATCTGCGCGTGGTGATGCTACAGAACTGCGTAACCGACGTTTCCACGGTCCATACGCATCAACAAGAGAACGAGACGCGCTAGTTAATTGATGTTTATCGTGATAAGATTTGCCAGTTAGGCGCTATTATTGTGGCATAAAAGTGCTTACACGTCAAATTGTGCGTGTGCAAGCGTGTATGTAACAAGACGACGGCGACTACGATGGACTGACGACGACGATGCGAGTCATTAACTACGGTGGGACAACGACGTGGCGATAACAATGTCATAGAGCGATGATGACGACGGTGCGATAACCGTCGAATTAGGAAGACAGAAATGACTATGGCGCCATAGTCATTTGGCGAAGATGGCATGGAATGAAGTCAGTGAAGTGTCTGTGCTGGACGAGCGGTGAAGATAAAATTCTATGCAGGCCAGATACTAGCTCCGACCACGAAAACATGGAAAAGAGCCAATAAAAGCTATCGCCTCAAATGCCGGATTTCAGTTTCGGACCTACAGATTGCCAGTCGGGTACTGAACCTCTAAACAACTCCGCCGATAGTATACAGCTGGCCTCTTGAGCGCTACCTAAAGTGATGAGTTGACGCCACGCTCGGCAGGTTATCCAAAAGGCAGCGCCCAGATGAAAGAATTTAAACCAAGCCTGTAAGAGGCGAAATGTAGGATAGGAAAGACGAGGAAGGAAAATGTAATGACAGCCTCCGGGGTCGTCATTTTGCGCTTTACCTCTGGGGAACGCCACTGTCAGAAGGACGCCATGCATCTGCAGTCAGCAAGTGAAGTTTTAAAGCGCAACTTCCTTTGCCTACCATGCCATGGTTTCGGCTGGATCGGTCGGTCGGTCGGCCGTTCGTTGGGTTAGTTAGCTATTCAAGTGGTTGTCACGTTTTAATTATGATGATGATTTCGATACTGCGGCACATGTCCGCAACGACATGGGATTGGCCATGAAGCGTGTCCGCGTGTTGATTACAATGATAATTACTATACCATGACACACACCCACAACGAGGGAATTGGCCAAGATGCAGGCGGTACATATCGTGCCAACGCCAACTAAATCTTTGAGATGATTGACGCGAGTTGACTTTGGTTTTCTTACCATGGCGCATACCCCGAAAGTGAGATCGGCCAAAGGGTGGCCGGCACATATAAAATAAATATGAAAAAAAAATTGAATTATGAGGTTTTACGTGCCAAAACCACTTTCTGATTATGAGGCGCGCCGTAGTGGAGGGCTCCGGAAATTTTGACCACCTGAGATTCATTAACGTGTACCTAAATCTAAGTACACGGGTGTTTTCACATTTCGCCCCCATCGAAATGCGGCCGCCGTGGCCGGGATTCGATCCCGCGACCTCGTGCTCTGCAGCCTAACACCATAGCCACTGAGCAACCACGGCGGGTTAAAATAAATATGAATAGATGAATAAATACTGACAAATAGAATGGAATACCAGAAATAGGAATTGCGTAGCACGGGTGCGTGAGAGCACATACTCGCACCTGTTCTTTTTTTACGTCAATGACACAGGAACGAAATGGCCAATTAATGGAATTTCATTATCAGCTTCACGATAGCGTCGCTTCACGTTGATTTCAACCGATGCGTTGGATCTGCACATTCTTGTTTTTTTTTTTGTCTCGAAAGGTGTTTGCTCACGCGTGCCTGCAGATGCTTATAACGGATGCCGCCCGAAACCTAACACTTACAGCACCCAACGTTGCACTACCTATCTCGTCACTACTTCACGTTATAGGTGGAACGGCAGCTTTATTTCTTCGTTGTTCCTCCATCTCCCTTCTCTTTCGCAAGCCCGCGTCTCGGCTAGGTACGTACTAGTAGAGAGCATCTGCTGTCTGCATAGGTCAATGCATAGGTTATTGCGAATACATAACGCTCATCGCATCTTAGCATCCCCTTAGTATTCCGAACATTCCAAAGAAGTGCATGAGCCAGGAAAATAGACACATAATATAATAATTAGCAGCCTCCCGCCATAGAATAGAGTAGAACAAGAGTCCGTATTTGGGGTCCATCACTGTTTCTTTTAGTAATGTAAGAATGATTCGACCGAACTAGCATTGAACTCAGACACATGAGTTTGAACACGACACCGCGGTATTACTGCTTTATGAAAACTTCAGTGAATGAATTCGCCAACTGCAAAAATACATAAATACGAAATTGAATTCACTCTAGAATAACAGACGATATGCAACATGCATGTTGGTCTAGCAACACTGGGCGCGGTCACTATCTTCTCAGAGGTGTAGTTGCAAAGCACCTGTACGTTGCGCGGTTCGGCTATCGTCACCCCGTGGCTATGCGGGACTCTAAAATGTAACAGTCGCCTTTGTCGTCCAGCTAATAATGGAGAGATGACATCACTGTGCGCCCACGAATCAACGAAGCCACGCCCGCTGGATTTTTCCAAGCCTTGGATATCCATCCAGACGATATTCTCGAGACTCGTACTGCTTTGAAACTGAAACATTTGCCGAACGACGTGTGCGTCAAAGCACCCTAAACATTTGCTCAGACGCTGTATAATTCTTGACAGAATTCGATAAAACAACCTTGCATTTTTGTAGAGCTCCCACAGATTCGCTGCGTCGGGAAGAACACGCGCCTCATGCGAAATATCGAAGCTTTGGCTCTAGTGCTGCACGGAACTAATAACCACTGCGATTTCTTCGTTCGCGTTGGATTGTAGATTCTAGCGTGTACGAAATGAAATTGCGCGAGTGAGGTCGCACATACGTGTCCTGTGAAAAACGTAAGACAAACTTGATCGATGAATTGAGGGTCAGGAGTCAATATCTTTCGTGCGCCGTTTCTTGCCGTTCGCCGCCGCAAGTATAAAGTTGTCACACAATAGGGCGTCGCGCGTGCTCTGTATTGCTCGCGTTCTGTGCACTGCTTAATTCGTGCACTGCTTTTCTATTTTAGGTTGTCGTAAGTTGAGTACTTCACTGTTTACACTGTATTCAAGCACAGTGCAATAATACAGGCAACCCTGCAAACCGCAGTTAGGAGTAGTATACGGCGCATCGTCTAATAACGAAGAAACACACCGTGAGTAAACTCCAAATGGAAGTATGGAAAACGAACGCCCATGCGACTCAACAGCCCCCTGCGTATGGTGTAGTAGCGACAGCATGTAGAGCACGCTAGCCTTGTGGGCTACTGTGAAGATGCGTAGATTGATGTGCACCGAAATCACACCCGCTCTTCTATTTCTAATGCGATTAGGATTCTTTGGGAACTTTGCCCACATTGCGCTATGGCTGTATCTAATCTCTTTTCATCTAGTGACCCAAGTTGTCTACTAGCTTGGGACGCTAGGCATTTGCTGCCTGCAATCTTGCCGAGCAAACAACATGGAGCCCCTGGGGACGTGATACTGGGTATGTGCCCGAGCAGACAACTTCGATACTGCATACGGGATTAGGATATGTGGGCATTCTTGACCCGTCTCCTAGAATAGATGTGCCAAGGTGATACAACAGGCGTGTATCTCACACGGACGGAAATTTTCTGCTTTTAGGGCGGAGGGCTTCTTTATATACGTAGCAGCATACAGAAACACACATGAGGGAAGGAGATGGGAAACGTCGTCTGCGTTGGCCACTGCTTAAGATGCGGGTTATACTTTATTCGCTGATTTGGTTATGCCCATTGCTGAAAACACGGAAGGACTCATCGCATGATGACTGCCGACGTGAAGCTTTCAAGAAATGTAGCGACAAACCGTACTCCTGAAGTCGCGTTTAGTCAACGCGCGCAGTCGTAGTTCTGAGACTGTCGTCGCTTCGACAATATTATCACGTGGTGGGGACGTTGAAGAACACAGTAGCAATACTGTGAAAGACAAAACTAGCTTTTATTGGGCGAACATGTGCCCACAATAACAGGCTACACTTATAGCGCAACGATAGCGGCGAATACAGTCGGCGATCGTCGAAAATCTGATTAGCGGATCAAGCGCGTCGGCTTTTATACATCAGTCGTCGAATGTTCCAGAGTAATCTCTGGGACCCGCGTGCCTTCCACAAAGTTCTACATTATTCGCGTCGCGCACAAATGTAATCAGATTACACAACGTTCGGTCACAGACAGCGGATGGAACCATCGATAACATTCCAGAAACTTCCGATACATGCAAGCGCGTCCTGCGCTGTGCGATAACATTTGTTAGGCGGTGAAACGTGGTCGCCTGATAAAGATAGGCAAGTACACGTGTGAATACGCCCCATGCTCCGATATTTTCCCACTTTGCTATGGCACTTGCTTGCCAAGGTCACCCATGAGCAGGGCGGCATGACGAAGACTGCATGACACGGACGCAGCGATGATAGAATGACGAAGAAGGAACAATATCGATGGAACGGCAAAGGCGGTATAACGACAATGCCATAACGACCATGAGATGTCACTTCTTAATTTACGAAGACGGTGTAACAGCGACAGCGTGACAATGCCGACATCAGGAAGATGAGATGACGACTATGTGACGACGTGGGTGTGACGACGACTGTATGAGGACAACCAGAAGAAACTGGAATGACGACGGTGGCACGACCACGGGGGCATGACGTCACTGAAGTGATGACGATGACGAAACGACAGCGTGACCACACTGGTATGACAACGACTGTGGGACGACAATGGTCGACGACGAAGGCCTGGCGAGATTCGGGTGCTGAAGTTACAGTTACGACAACAAAACGACCCGCCGCGGTGATTTGTCGGCTACGGTGTTGCGCTGCTAAGCACGAGGTTGCGGGATCAAATCCTGGCCGCGGCGGCCGCATTTTGACGGGGGCGGAATGCAAGAGCATTCGTGTCTCGCACACAGGGGCCACGTTAAAGATATTCTGGTGGTGAAAATTAATCCGGAGTCCCACACCACGGCGTGCCTCATAATCAAATCGTTGTTTTGGCATGCGAAACGCCAGAATTCAATTCAACAATGGAACAACCGCGATTACATCCCGACGACGCTATGACAATGATTCCATGAAGACGACTGGATGACGATGACGCAACGCCAACGATGGCATGACAACGGCGGCATAATCACGACTGAGTGATGACATCATGATCATGCGATAGAATGGATGAAGAACAAGGAATGATGTCGATTGATCGACAAAGATGGTATGACGAAGATGGCATGACTACAATGGGAGGACACCACTGAAGCGATGACGATTTTAAGAAGACAGAGAGACGACGATGCATTACGATAACCGTGTCCCGACGACTGTGTGATGACAATGGCTCACAACGACGGCATGAGGAGAGTCGAATGTCGAACTATTACTGACGACGATGGAACGACCACGACGGCATCCCGACGACGCTATGGCAACGATTCCATGACGACTTGTAACGACGATGCAATGACAACGATGGTATGAAAACGGGATGAGAACACTGGGAAGATGACGAGTGTATAATTCCAATGGCGTGACGATGACAGCAATATGTAACCTGAATGACGACAACGACTTGACGAGAGTTGGACGACGAAACTGAAGTCAGGGCGATGGCAAGACCACGACAACCTGACGACGACGACCTGACAACAGATGCATGATAGAAACTGTCTGCCGGTGACGACATGGCAAGGGCGATATAACCACGATTGAGAGAGAGAGAGAGAGAATACAGAGGAAGGCAAGGAGGTTAAACAGAGGTAGTTCCGGTTGGCTACCCTGCACGGGGGAAGGGTTAAGGGTGATAAAAAGGGAAAGAGGGTGGAAGGGGAATACATAGAGAAAGCGAGACGAGCACTAACAAAGCGCGTACACTATAGAGCGGTAGTGGGCGGCGTTCTTAAGGTCTATCGTTAAGCCCCGTAGCCCGCAGGAACCTTAATAACGCGAGTAAGGCCTTCAACGCGGATGTTCTTTCAGAGCACTGACCTAAAGCTTTCAGTAATGATAGTGGACGATTGTCCAACTGGTCCAGTACTCTGCACACCATTTGTCTCCGGACACTATATCGCGGGCAGACACAGATATTGTGTGTGAGCGTCTCTTCCGTGTTGCATGTGTCGCGCGTGGGGCTGTTGGCCATTCCAATAAGGAAAGCATATGAGTTCGTAAAGGCAACGCCTAGCCACAGGCGATACAGCATCGTCTGTTCACGTCGTGGTAACCCAGGCGGTAGGAGCATCCGTATGTCGGGAAACAACGAAGGCAAATGAAACATGGTGTAAACAGTCGAGTCCCACAGGGGCTCGACCGACAGGGTTGTCACAACGACGGCATGACAACGACTGTGTGACGACGATGGCGTGATGACTACGTCATGACGAGAGTCTGATGACAAAGCTGGAATGTCACGATGCGAGAACCACGATGGCATTACGACCAGTGAGGGGACAGCACAGAACAAGGTTGAAAGGACCAGCTACACGTGTAGCTACGCTGTCGAGTAAGCAGCTCGGTTTTGCCGCATCATAGACAAAATGGCTGATGACGCCTTGCTGCAAGTCGATAAAGGGCGCTTCACATTTTCAATATCTCCTATTATATATTCATTAATAAATATAAACCTTACATATTTCCCAGTCCTTATAAAATATTTGAGCTATACAATACTTACACAACGATCCTTTAGAAACCCAAGTGTTGGGCGTATTGGACCATTCATATTATTTCATTTTGATTCGTACTATGAAATGTAGTATATTGACCCTAATATTATTTTTTGTACTTTTTGGTAATTTTTTCAGAAATCAGTCTACTGTTTTATTAGCTACACGAGCGAGAAGGAGAACAATTTAATGGCAGCGCCACTTGGGACGAATGAAATGAAGCAGCGGCTTTCAGTGTCACTATGTCGTTCAAGGCGAATGGTCTACCCTTTCACACACTAAAACATGGATGCTTTAGTGGGCTGATGATCTATCATTATGTAAAATGGATTTCTAAAATTAAGTAACAAGAAACCTTACTTACTGCCGGAGGTCAGTACTGGAACTTGAACAAATATGTCCTGGTCCTGGGCTAGAAGTAAGCAATACGCTGAAAAAAGTCCCATCAATACGTAGAATAACATCATGAAAAGATTGTGTAAATATCTGGAAGAGAAAACGTAAAAATCATGGTGTCAAGCCGATAAAAGTGCCGCTTAGGTTATGGGACGTGGTCGAGCCGCTTCGATTTCGTTGGGGTAATAAAAATGTATAATGGTTCGCAAGCTGGTTTACAGAGTTGAACTCCTTCAGCGCAGTGCACTTGATACACAGCCTCTAATATCCCTGTCACGCAACAAAGCGCACACAATATTTCAGTGACTGGCAATTTGCACGAGTTTCGATCGGGAACAATCGAAGATGGCTTCTCTGGCACGTGGGAGGCAAGACCTTTTTGAGCTTTCTGATGAAGAAAAAATATGCTTATGCAACTGCAATAAACATTTCTTTCACCTAGCCATTACTTGAAACACCTGCCCTTATTCCTATTTGTAAGAAACAGGTTAAGTCATGATGTGCGCGGTACAAATCTTTCTGGGGTGGGGAAGAGTTCGTCTAGTGCTTTACGTCATGCTCACCATCTCTCGCTGATACATTTTTACTAATAGTAGTAATATAATGTCTAAAAGCCCGCACTAGTGTTCCGCCTCTTTATATTTCGAAAAATAAAAGAATGTTATTCTGCATATTGAAATAATGTGTGCTTTTAAAAGCGAGGGGTTTCCTGGCGAACGTCGCCAGGTTTCGTGACCGTGGGTAGTGTTACGTAAAAAAGTATTGATGTAGTGTTACGATCGGCAAGCGGGGTAGTGACCTTCTAGCCTCTTCTGCTCCACTGCGACGAATCACTTTGTGAAGATAACAATGCGTCCCCTTCGGACGGACTTGCGGCGGCAGCAAGGCGAGACACGTTTGGCGGATCGAGTGTTGTTTGTTGGTTCACTGTCGCCGTCACAGACCAATGGGAGCAAGAAGCTCCTGGAAAAGAGTGTTCTATGGCGTTTCCTCAAGGACTCCGGTAACTGCCACGGTCGTTTGACAGACACTCCAGCTAACTGCTGGGTCATCCCAGGAAACAAGACGCGCCAGCTTGAGTCAAGCGTGACTATCCCCGTCTACGAAGCTCCCCTCCTTTATGACGTAATAGTTCTGCCGAAACCCGCAAGGCGCAGAGAAGTAATTAATTGAGGGAAAATGAGACATCCACCCAATCGTAGCATTTGCTACAAACGAAACCCGTACGAGTTCCTCGAAGGAAAAGCCTCGCAGCTGAAAAAAAGAAAGAGATATCAAACTGGTTCGGGACTCAAACTTCCTTTCCGTGTGTTCACTGAACAAAGTGCGGAAGTGATTTTGTGAACCCTCACTCTCAACGCGGGTCCTTCGATGACTTTGGATGCTCCGAATGGACGAAGGTGGGGTGGCAGTTTTCCCTGGCCTAGGGATCTAGGCAGGACAGAGGGGGTTTAAGAGAACTTTTTTCGGCTCCTCAGTGTGCTTCAATTCAGTCATGCTCTTAGACTGATGAGACGTAACGTTCTCCACTCCTCGTGTAGATATTGTAAATAAACCCAGTACTCCTCCTTCTCCATGAGAAATTTTCCTCCCTTCAACAACGTCCTTAGCGTGGATGAGTCGGAGAATAGCATGGGCCAGCTGCCCCTTGTGACATGCCCTACCCCAACAGTGCTGCGCCCTGGCTGTTCTCTTGCCGAATAGGCCAACCAGTCACAACAGAGCACGCGTGCCGCGAGCGTCGCTGGGTTCTTTGCACAATCACCTGATGGCGCTCGCCACCGCGCAACCGCTGCAGCGGCAGCTCCAGCCGTGCGAGGGAACAAAAAAAAAGAGAACCAGAAAGCTCGCCTTGGTGTATCTGCGGCAGCGGCGGCCACATTGCATTAGTCTCTCTACAATGCCTACGTAAGGTCGTCCGTGTAACTTTGTGCGGAGATTCCATAAACGCAAACCCGTGTCTCGATATTTTATGCACTACCACAAAGCTATGCTGTATATAGATTCCAACTCGTTGGATTTGCTACATTTATTATGTGTGAATAAGAAACAGTAATTTAGTGACAACATACGGTGAGCAACGGCCAAGCAATTTCGTGTTGACTGCATTAACAGAATATATTGCAGACTAAGCAAAAGAACTAATACCACCTAGTATATAAAGAATCAGAAAGAAAGAGAGAGGGAGAAAGAGAGATACATAAAAGGAAAGGGAAGACAGAGAGGTTAACTAGAGTATATCTTGTGTTGGCTACCACTCATACTAAGGTAGAGGAAAATGCGTATGAAAGACGGAATGATGAGAAAAGATTGTGAACGAAGGCAAGAAGGATGTACAAAGGTGGCAACGGGGCCCGAGGCCCTGGTGCGTTGCGATAAACACAGGGCTGTAATCAAAAGGGACGCTCCAAAACAAACGTTAAAGGCCAAATAAATAATTCCGGAAGTGGGCAACATTCCCGGAAAATGATGCGTGCATCGCATGTAGAACGCTAATTTGAGTTTACGGAACCGGATGTTACGTTTAGCTGTACTTATCTTTTTAATTATATTGATTCTTACCCCTCTGACATTTATTTTGTTCTGCGCAGCCTGTGCTATACCCATGTATGCACATTTACTGTCGTTAATATACCTATAATACTTAGCGTGAAAAGGACTAGTTGGCGGCACACTTAGATTAACATGTGCCAGTTCATTCATAGCTAATACGAGTGTTAACAATTTCTCCGTGTAAACAGTTTTGCATACAAATAGGTACAATAGAATATTCGCATATTCTACTCGATGAGGGGAAATGCACCTGATATTCGATTCTATATTTGATGTCCGAAATGTTTACTGTTCATGCTCCTTACAAAAGTTTCTTTGTGTAAACAGTTTTACATACAGTGGACTACGCGGGGAAAGTGCAAAACAAGCGCAATTTTCTTCTAAGGCTGATTACAAATTGGTGGAATAACATGTCTCACGGAACTTTTTCCCCAGAGTTAAAGGTTGGGAGAAGAGAAACAACTGCGGTGCTGGCCTAGTTGCAATATTTTACTTTTGTGAAGTACTCTCATATGTCCCGTCGCAAGTCATATTGTGCGCATTCAAAGCAACGTGTCCCCTACGAAAAATAATCTGAAGGAAACACGATTGCGTTTTCCTGTTCGAATTTATGCTACCATGCACGCATTTGTTAATTACAGACGTATGAAGAAAAACAAACACTGAAGCCATTGTCTGCGTTCAGTGTCTACACTAATGCGATTGCCATTCTTTGGGAACTTCACCTAGTTTGTGGTATGTCTGCATGTTTGTCCGCGGCTAACCTCTCTTATGCCAACTAGGGTCACTGAGTAGTCCATGGTCTAATTGGTAGTACATCGGGCTGCTGTGTGTAGGAAATCTGTTTCGAAACTAACTGTCGGACTGTACTGGGTAGCTGGGTGTGTGCCAATGGATATGCAAAAGAATAGAAAGTTGGGCGAGTTGGTATGGTAACATGGTTTTGGGTTGCAGCGCGAAGGGGCAAGGACACAGACTAGAAGCAGACAGGACGAGCGCTATACGGCATAGCGCTCGTCCTGCCTGCTACTTGTCTGTGCCTTTGTCCCTTCGCGCTGCAATCCAAGATAAATGGACATGCACCGCTCTTCAATGACTAAAGCATCCTTTGCAACTTCTTAGGTGTTGGGCGGAGTCGAACCACCATCATATATGTTCAGACAATATTTTTTAAACATATTCAGGCATGCGCCCCAAGCTCATTTCATGACAGCGGCGCTCGATGGAAGAGCTTGTCCAGGGGGAAGCAAGAGAGGCGAACATGATTGCGCCAGACGACTTATGCATGGCGCATTTAGGAGGTGCCAACATGTTATGGCGAGAAATTACCTGACTGCTGACTGCATTCACGTTAAGTCATCCTGAGATGGTTTCCGCTGGAATTTTTGTGTATTGTTGTAACTAAAAAAGTATCGAGACCCTGAGATCTGTAAAGAAGAATCGAGCCGCTCAGATCTCGTTATTGTTCTTGCTGGTGGCTTATCAAGGACCTGAAATTTGGCAGTCCTGGTGACTTTAGGTAGCATACAAAGGGTTAAAGAAGCGTTGCATTGCCCCTAATCTCACGTACTGCATGACGACTGCACTTGAAAGGGCGTTCCACATCCGCCGCCTTGGCGGTGAGAGGGTAATTTAATCTTGACCCAGGGCTAACCTAAACTCCCAAGAAAGTAGCCGGACAGATGGCACCGGAGAGATGGTGACTGAGGGGATACATTCGTCACTGTAATCTGCAAGCACCTTTTGCCGTAACGCGCAAACTATTCTTTAGAAAGATGTTGACCATACTATGGTGACTGAGGGGACACATTCGTCACTGTAATCTGCAAGTATCTTTTTTCGTAAAGCGCGAACTATTGTTTAGAAAGATGTTGACCATACTATGGTGACTGATGGGACACATTCGTCGCTGTAATCTGCAAGCACCTTTTGCCGTAACGCGCAAACTATTGTTTAGAAAGATGTTGACCATACTATGGTGACTGAGGGGACACATTCGTCACTGTAATCTGCAAGCACATTTTGCCGTAACGCGCAAACTATTGTTTAGAAAGATGTTGACCATACTATGGTGACTGAGGGGACACATTCGTCACTGTAATCTGCAAGCGCCTTTTGCCGTAACGCGCAAACTATTGTTTAGAAAGATGTTGACCATACTATGGTGACTGAGGGGACACATTCGTCACTGTAATCTGCAAGCACCTTTTGCCGTAACGCGCAAACTATTGTTTAGAAAGATGTTGACCATACTATGGTGACTGAGGGGACACATTCGTCACTGTAATCTGCAAGCACCTTTTGCCGTAACGCGCAAACTATTGTTTAGAAAGATGTTGACCATACTATGGTGACTGATGGGACACATTCGTCACTGTAATCTGCAAGCACCTTTTGCCGTAACGCGCAAACTATTGTTTAGAAAGATGTTGACCATACTATGGTGACTGATGGGACACATTCGCCACTGTAATCTGCAAGCACCTTTTGCCGTAACGCGCAAACTATTGTTTAGAAAGATGTTGACCATACTATGGTGACTGATGGGACACATTCGCCACTGTAATCTGCAAGCACCTTTTGCCGTAACGCGCAAACTATTGTTTAGAAAGATGTTGACCATACTATGGTGACTGAGGGGACACATTCGTCACTGTAATCTGCAAGCAACTTTTGTCGAAATGCGCGAACTATTGTTTAGAAAGATGTTGATCATACTATGGTTACGGAGGGGACACGTTCGTCACTGTAATCTGCAAGTATCTTTTTTCGTAAAGCGCAAACTATTGTTTAGAAAGATGTTGACCGCACTATGGGGACTAAGGGGACACATTCGTCACTGTAATCTGCAAGCACCTTTTGCCGTAACGCGCAAACTATTGTTTAGAAAGATGTTGACCATACTATGGTGACTGATGGGACACATTCGCCACTGTAATCTGCAAGCACCTTTTGCCGTAACGCGCAAACTATTGTTTAGAAAGATGTTGACCATACTATGGTGACTGATGGGACACATTCGCCACTGTAATCTGCAAGCACCTTTTGCCGTAACGCCCAAACTATTGTTTAGAAAGATGTTGACCATACTATGGTGACTGATGGGACACATTCGCCACCGTAATCTGCAAGCACCTTTTGCCGTAACGCGCAAACTATTGTTTAGGAAGATGTTGACCATACTATGGTGACTGAGGGGACACATTCGTCACTGTAATCTGCAAGCAACTTTTGTCGAAATGTGCGAACTATTGTTTAGAAAGATGTTGATCATACTATGGTGACGGAGGGGACACGTTCGTCACTGTAATCTGCAAGTATCTTTTTTCGTAAAGCGCAAACTATTGTTTAGAAAGAGGTTGACCGTACTATGGGGACTAAGGGGACACATTCGTCACTGTAATCTGAATAGCATCTTTTGTCATAACGCGCAAAACATTGCTCAGACTTATGTTGACTACAGAACATTGTGACTCAAGGGCCATATTCGTCACTGTAATCTTAAGAGCATCTTTTGTCATAACGCGTAAAGTATTGCACAGACGTATGTTGACTACACACCATTGTGGCTCAAGGGCCATATTCGTCACTGTAATCTTAAGAGCATCTTTTGTCATAACGCGCAAAGTATTGCTCAGACGTATGTTGACTACGCACCATTGTGGCTCAAGGGCCATATTCATCGCTGTAATCTTAAGAGCATCTTTTGTCATAACGCGCAAAGTATTGCTCAGACGTATGTTGACAACCTACCATTGTTCTCCAGGGACACATTCGTCACTGTAATCTGAAAAGCGTCTTTTGCCATAATACGCGAAGTATTGCTCAGAAGCACGCTGACTACACGCCATTCTGGCTGAGGGGACACATTCGTCACTGTAATCTTAAGAGCACCTTTTGTCATAACGCGCAAAGTATTGCTCAGACGTATGTTGACTACACACCATTGTGGCTCAAGGGCCATATTCATCGCCGTAATCTTAAGAGCATCTTTTGTCATAACGCGCAAAGTATTGCTCAAACGTATGTTGACTACACACCATTGTGGCTCAAGGGCCATATTCATCGCTGTAATCTTAAGAGCATCTTTTGTCATAACGCGCAAAGTATTGCTCAGACGTATGTTGACTACACACCATTGTGGCTCAAGGGCCATATTCGTCACTGTAATCTTAAGAGCATCTTTTGTCATAACGCGCAAAGTATTGCTCAGACGTATGTTGACTACACACCATTGTGGCTCAAGGGCCATATTCGTCACTGTAATCTTAAGAGCATCTTTTGTCATAACGCGCAAAGTATTGCTCAGACGTATGTTGACTACAGACCATTGTGGCTCAAGGGCCATATTCATCGCCGTAATCTTAAGAACATCTTTTGTCATAACGCGCAAAGTATTGCTCAGACGTATGTTGACTACACACCATTGTGGCTCAAGGGCTTTATTCGTCACTGTAACCTTAAGAGCATCTTTTGTCATAACGCGCAAAGTATTGCTCAGACGTATGTTGACTACACACCATTGTGGCTCAAGGGCCATATTCATCGCCGTAATCTTAAGAGCATCTTTTGTCATAACGCGCGAAGTATTGCTCAGACGTATGTTGACTACACACCATTGTGGCTCAAGGGCCATATTCATCGCTGTAATCTTAAGAGCATCTTTTGTCATAACGCGCAAAGTATTGCTCAGACGTATGTTGACTACAGACCATTGTGGCTCAAGGGCCATATTCGTCACTGTAATCTTAAGAGCATCTTTTGTCATAACGCGCAAAGTATTGCTCAGACGTATGTTGACTACACACCATTGTGGCTCTAGGGCCATATTCATCGCCGTAATCATAAGAGCATCTTTTGTCATAACTCGCAAAGTATTGCTCAGACGTATGTTGACTACACACCATTGTGGCTCAAGGGCCATATTCATCGCTGTAATATTAGAGCATCTTTTGTCATAACGCGCAAAGTATTGCTCAGACGTATGTTGACAACCTACCATTGTTCCCCAGGGACACATTCGTCACTGTAATCTGAAAAGCGTGTTTTGTCATAATACGCGAAGTATTGCTCAGAAGCACGCTGACTACACACCATTCTGGCTGAGGGGACACATTCGTCACTGTAATCTTAAGAGCACCTTTTGTCATAACGCGCAAAGTATTGCTCAGACGTATGTTGACTACACACCATTGTGGCTCAAGGGCCATATTCGTCACTGTAGTCTGAAAAGCGTCTTTTGTCATAACGCGCAAAGTATTACTCAGAAGCACGTTGACTACACACCATTCCGGCTGAGGGGACACATTCGTCACTGTAATCTTAAGAGCATTTTTTGTCATAACGCGCAAAGTATTGCTCAGACGTATGTTGACTACACACCATTGTGGCTCAAGGGCCATATTCATCGCTGTAATCTTAAGAGCATCTTTTGTCATAACGCGCAAAGTATTGCTCAGACGTATGTTGACTACACACCATTCTGGCTCAAGGGCCATATTCATCGCCGTAATCTTAAGAGCATCTTTTGTCATAACGCGCAAAGTATTGCTCAGACGTATGTTGACTACACACCATTGTGGCTCAAGGGCCATATTCATCGCTGTAATCTCAAGAGCATCTTTTGTCATAACGCGCAAAGTATTGCTCAGACGTATGTTGACTACACACCATTGTGGCTCAAGGGCCATATTCATCGCCGTAATCTTAAGAGCATCTTTTGTCATAACGCGCAAAGTATTGCTCAGACGTATGTTGACTACACACCATTGTGGCTCAAGGGCCATATTCATCGCTGTAATCTTAAGAGCATCTTTTGTCATAACGCGCAAGTATTGCTCAGACGTATGTTGACTACATACCATTGTGGCTCAAGGGCCATATTCATCGCTGTAATCTTAAGAGCATCTTTTGTCATAACGCGCGAAGTATTGCTCAGACGTATGTTGACAACCTACCATTGTTCCCCAGGGACACATTCGTCACTGTAATCTGAAAAGCATCTTTTGTCATAATACGCGAAGTATTGCTCAGAAGCACGTTGACTACACACCATTCCGGCTGAGGGGACACATTCGTCACTGTAATCTTAAGAGCACCTTTTGTCATAACGCGCAAAGTATTGCTCAGACGTATGTTGACTACACACCATTGTGGCTCCAAGGCCATATTCGTCACTGTAATCTGAAGAGCATCTTTTGTCGTAACGCGCAAAGTATTGCTCACAAATTATGGGTTTTTACGTGCCAAAACCACGATCTGATACGAGGCACGCCGTAGGGGGGCCTCTGGAATAATTTGGACCACCTAAGATTCCTTAACGTGCACCTAAATTTAACTACATGGGGGTTTACGAATTTCTTTCCCATCGAAATGCGGCCTCCATGGCCAGGATTTGATCCCGCGACCTCTTGCTTAGCAGCCTAACACCACAGCCACTAAGAAACCACAGTGGGTGACCTAAGGTTGCTTCTGCCGGAATTTTTTCCATAATATTGTAACTAACAATACATCTGGCCCTTCCATTCCCTTTATTCCAGTGTAACCTTTTATGGGCTCACTTCAATAGCTGTTTCGGTTGGTGATGGTGTCTACCGACGCCGGTGTCCGGTGTCCGTTGCAGCTATCGCCAGGAATGTGAAACCAAAATAGCCTACCCAGTTCCCGTCGGGATCGAACCCGGGCCCACTGTGCGAGAGTCAGCCGGTGCACCGCGCCAGCCACGCCAGCGCTTGCTAACGTGCAGCGGAAGAATGCCATATAAACGCGTCCCACCACGCGAGGAAACAAGCGTTGTGACATGCGCGCCGCGTAGCGTCGATGCGGGCTGACTTTGCATTGCAGTTGCATATTATTACACCAAGTGGCACGCCATGTAGCAGATGTACAAGTAGCGGTACATGGTAGTTAGAGAAGGCTTCAGGAACAAAGAGAAGTTTCATCACCATCATCGTCAGCCTGGTTACGCCCACTGCAGGACAAAGGCCTCTTCCATACTTCTCGAACTACCCCGGTCATGTACTAATTGTGGCCATGTTGTCCCTGCAAACTTCTTAATCTCATCCGCCCACCTAACTTTCTGCCGCCCCCTGCTACGCTTCCCTTCCCTTGGAATTCAGTCCGTAACCCTTAATGACCAGCGGTTATCTTCCCTCCACATTACATGCCCTGCCCATGCCCATTTCTTTTTCTTGATTTCAACTAAGATGTCATTAACTCGCGTTTGTTCCCTCACCCAATCTGCTCTTTTCTTATCCCTTAACGTTACACCTATCATTCTTCTTTCCATAGCTCGTTCCGTAGGTGCAGCGGTAGCGTAGAGGTAGAACATCCTCCTCGCGTGCAAAAGGACCGTGGTTCGAATCCCGGTGCCGCGCAATTTTCCACCGGATTAACGAAAATCCGCGTGTTCATAAAATTGCATAAAACAGGCCCGGAGTGTGGCCTGATCCCGGTGACCAGAACCGGTAACGCACTCCCTCGCCAGAGCAGGACTGACCACCTTGGTGCAGCACTTGGCCACAGCCTCCTATAGGAACATAACAATCGTTGGTCCTCACTTAGGATACTAGAAACGATATTGACACGTAATTGTATAGCGTAACATATGCGTGAATACCTAGGGATGACCAAGAGGCCAATATAGAAAACCGACTGCGTCCGAATTAAAGTAGCATAATTATAAATGCAAGAGTTGTGACATACCTTTTAGGATACAGTACCTAAGATGCTGCACTGCTTCCACTCGCCGACTTGGAAATGGCTGTGGTGCACCATTTTATATTGTTAGCAGATAAGTACGATGACGGCATTTTATGAACGCACATTTTGTGTTCGTAGGTTTTACACTGAATAAGAATGACATAAAACTACAATGTTCATTCTTCTGCCTTGCAATAAATTTTCAGGGTGGGGACAAACGGTGAAAACTTCGGGTAGGTGTACGGGTAGACTGTTATTGTATATCGCCACCGCAGCAGCCTGTCATAGAAGCTACGGAGATGGCACGGGCAGGAAATAGATGACTCTGTATGCCTTCTGTGGCTTTGTCAAAGAAAGAGTTTGTTTTCCTGGCGTAGTGGGCACGTGGCAGTTTACGTTCTGCCTCTCTGTCAGTTCTTCCATTTGCAGATTCACATGGGCGTATATGTATGCTCAGGATCCGCAATCAAACCTTAGTTGAAAGTGGGAACCTGTCCTTTCTCTACCTGCTTTTTGTTATTACCGCGCTATGCATACTGTATAATGATTAGTGTAGGTACACTGGCACAACAGGTGTGAGTAAAAAGTTCAGTGGGAACAGTATTTGAAGGAATACCGTGGCGGTGAATATTTATTGATGACAGATACCTGCTTTTGCGCAAGCACCTGTTTAATGCAGTGGGCTGAGTTTGCTTACTGGCGTACCGGGCTTAAGTGGCAAGAATAGAAGGTTGAGGGGTTCATTCGATGTTAAATTTAAACATATCAAGACAACAGACAAAATAACCAGAGAAAATATAGTGAAAATTACTTGTTATGTTTAATACGAACATAGAAGAATTAAGACAAACATAAATGGAAGGAAAAAATATATGACAGGGAAATAATTTTGTATGCATCTATGAAAAATTATAATCATCGGTAGGGACTTCTGCTGTCACGGATTCTGGTCAGTTAATTTGTGCTCATCTTCTAATGAGTTGATGTTAAAGAAATATATTAATATACGTTTAAGGACACCCACTACGTTATTGAGGCAGCAATCAGAAGCTCGGACATGCTCAGAAAAAGTCAGACGTTGACCCTTTCGTAATTTGTTAAATTTCGCAGCTATGGACCAGTGTTACTCAACGGCCAGTATTCTGAAAAAAAGTATACTTCGAAAGATCGGCCTAGTTACAGGAACGTTCTGTCAGCAATATCGAGAAGATACGTCGTTCTAATATCAAACGCAGTTACGGCGCTTAGTGTTGCGTTACAGCAGCATTTTGGGCAGCACAAGTACACTGCCATAACGCAGTACTTAGTGGGCACTAAGTGCCAACTGAAGGAAAGCGCCGCCGAAGACGGCAGGAAATTAGGTGGAGTGATGAAATTAGAAAATATGCAGGCACAAAACGGCTGTGGCGGCCTTATTCCGATGCAGGCGAAAGGCAAAAGCTCTCATCTTAGTTCTGGGTGAAAGTAGAAAGACCCTCTGTGTTCAGAATTAATCTGGAGCCCTCGACTACGGCCTCTCTCATAGCCCTCTGTTGTTTGTAAAAGTCAAAATCAATCAATCAATCAATCAATCAATCAATCAATCAATCAATCAATCAATCAATCAATCAATCAATCAATCAATCAATCAATCAATCAATCAATCAATCAATCAATCAATCAATCAATCAATCAATCAATCAATCAATCTTTCATTAGGGGCACGCTAAAAAATCCAGTCAGCCTAACTTTGCACAGAGAGTTACTGAACCACGTGATTCATAGTACATGCATTTGGATGTAAAATACCATAATAAGCTTTAATTATGTACACTACAATTCGCGCGCCTCCTACCGTATGGGAATGGCCGACGTCCGTGCGATGTCCGACGCCTCTCTCTGCGGGCAACTTTACGCCGACTGGAATCGAGACCGTTCACCGACTCAAAGATACTCGGACCGTGGCCACACCCGTCACTGGCTCGAAAAGCGATTCGTGCACTAGTGCAGTACTTGAAGTGCGCCGGCTTAAGAGACCGTTTATAGTGTCCTTGTGTATGGTGCCCCTCCCACACGTACTCAGTGCTTACTCTCTCCCTTTCTTCCTCTTTCTATTCCCCTTTCCCCCACCCCCAGTGTAAGGTAGCAAACCGGATGCTGTTCTGGTTGACCTCCCTGCCTTTCCTATCCTTGTTTTCTCTCCCTCTCTCGCGCGCGCCTCGCCAAAATATGCATTCTGACCACCCTTTCCATCTGCACGCCTACAGTGCATTCTCTATTTGGCTCCATGCTTCCGCTTTTATATATTTTAATTACAATCTGACGCTATAATGTCTGCAAGTTGTGTGTATGTCGTACTTGACGAATTTTCTGGCACACTGAAGTTTAAGAAATTCAGTTACCTCAATAACGCACTTGCGCTAGGCGGAGGACCCAGGGGAATGATGATGTATGCTGTGCTAACGATACTGTCACATAGCGGCCGCGGTTACTCAGACAGACCGCAAACGGCAGCGGGGAACGAGCTTTGTTCTTCAATCTTCACGTAACAGATTTATGTTTTCTCGTATATTACAATAACAATCCCAGGCTATCATGTCTGAAGCTTGTGTGCAAGTTGTGCTTCACGTGTTTTCTGACTCAGTTTACCTTTAAACATAAATTTAGTTCAATAAGGCAGTTGCACTTGGCCGACGGCCTAAAAGAATGAGGATGTATGCTGCTCTTCCCAACGCTGGCGTGCGCGCGTGACGTAGATCAGTTGTGGCGGGCATGCTTGTGTAACGTCGTCTAACGTCAGTTGGGGTTGTGGTACTTGTCTAACGTCCGCACCAGTTTTGCTGCACATCAGTTTCAGAGGGTACAATGGAGGCGGATTTTTTGACTGGGTTATAGGTTAATGGGAGTTTCGCTCATTGTCTGTGAGGATCGCGTAGGTCCCCTGCCTGTGAATAACAGATCCTGCATAACTTGGCACGCTGGTAATGTAGTAGCGCTGCCGTCTGCACTTCACTTCTGAGCCTTCACAGTATGTTAGCTAGAATGCTTCTTTCAAGCAGGCAGTGAGTAGCATTGGAGATATTGTCTCCTTGCCTGACCCTTTTCTTGATAGGTAACTTTCTACTTGACCAGAACCAATGAATCTGTGGAATGGGTAGATATTTCCCGAGATATTCAAGTATGCCTCTAGTGCTCCTTGATTACGTAGCCGCACCATGGCTGTTGGTACCTCTACTTAATCAGATGCCTTTTCATAATCTATCAAAACCATGTAGAGATGTTTATTGTACTCCGCAGATTACTCAATTACCAGATTGATGCCATGGATGTGATCCATTCTAGAATATCCCTTCCCGAAGCCAGCCTGTTCTCTTGGTTGATTGAAGTCAAGTGTTGCCTGTATCGTCAGGTCACGCATGCGCTCCTGGAATGGCCCCTTCCGATTAGACTGATCAACGAAGCACGTGTCTGTTATAGGGCAGTCAACCAAAGCTATATATACCTGTAATCATCCATAAATAAACTTCTGTTCTTGTTGCATCCATGCTGGTGGTCGTCACTGCGCACCGGAACATGGTTGGGAGAAGATGAAACACTGCGCACCGGAGCTGGGCAGGCCTTGTAAAGCGCAGGGTAGATAACCGGTGGACCATTAGAGTTACATAGTGGGTGCCAAGGGAAGCGAAGCACAGTCGAGGACGGCAGAAAATTAAGTGGGGTGAGTGTGTGCAGGCGCAATTCGCACCAAGTTTGCAGGCGCAAATTGCTATGAGCTAGCGCAAGACAGGCGGGATTGGAGATCGCAAGCAAAGACCTTGGTCGTGGCAGTGGGCATAAAAATGGGCAGATAATGATGTATGTATGTATGTATGTATGTATGTATGTATGTATGTATGTATGTATGTATGTATGTACGTTGCAAACTCTAGGACTTTAGTCGGCGATGCGGCACTCGGGTCGTTGCTGACTGCGGAAACAGTATTTATTTCAAAGATTGGAGTATTTTACTCCGGGTTTCGGTTGGTTCATGAATTTTCTGAATAGGATGATTGCTGCGCAGCGTGTAGAAATGATGCAGAAATGCGTTTCCATATGTGAGCACGTGTTTTACTTGATAAGCTTTCGAACATGTTCAGAAACCTTGGTGCAGTTTCTTGCTATGAACCGTCGTCTAACATTTTTTAGGAGGCTATGGGGATAGCTTACGGAACTTGAAAACATGGCATTGACATTGTGTTTGCACGCCTGCCGTGGAGCGCTCTCCGCATGCACTTTCAATGGATAAAGGAAACACAATGGCTACAAGCAGGCGACATCAGCGTCGCCAAGAGAAACAGCCTCGCAGCAACTTTCTACTGTATAAGAGGGAAGTGACTAATGCTTTCACTGGTAAACAACAGGTGGATGAAGTAAGTCGACTCTGTAGCCACCTCTTCTTTCCTTCTGGCCAACGTTTCTATTTTTGAACACTGACTTGAGAAAAGCACAATCCAGGTTATACAACATGCATTTTATTTTCAATATGTTCAGCTTTAAAATAAAAAGTGCTGTTAGCGGGCTATGCGAAGCAGTTATGCGATATCATAAGCAATATTCTGCGTGGTAAGTCTTGCACTATTTTGTGCAATTTGAATTGAAATAAGAGGATTAATATTTTTGATTGCAGGCGCATCTACTTTTTCGTATCGGTTGGAGAGACGCAGACTTTATTAGAAATGATGAAATGTCAGCCAAGCTGATCACGCGGTGTGCTACTCCAGATATTACGTGATAATTACGTTATACACATTGACAACAACATAACAATCAGCAGATTCACTCACACACGCTTACACGATAGTTATTCACAAACCTTCGTTAAGGATTGCGCACATTGAAAACACCAACAGCGCGTTTTTTATCGTGCAACAAGGCCTTCGAGCCGGCCTGAAATAAGTACATATTATAATAATAATCATCATCGTGCAGCCAGCGGGTAAGCATTGTTGTCTCCTTGCTTCCCTACGAGTACTCCACTTGTGTGAAAGTCTTTACGGCCGCACCTGAACACTAAATATGCAGCAGAAATAACAAGAGCAGACAATATCTAGTGGAAAATTTAGCACAACACCCCCCCCCCCCCCCCCCCCTCCCTACACTTCGCGCCTCTCGCCATTGTGTTATGAAAATGAAGGGACATGGCAGCTCGAGCTTATCTTGCTGACAGTACATCTTTGCCGAGCACGTTTTATGTTTCTGTTTTTAATCTAGCTGAAATCTTCGAACGCAGACAAGATACATATAGAATGAAACACGTCAAGCAGCTTTGTACGCAATACAAATACGAGGGTAGCGCCGCATAATTGTTGACTGAAGCTCCGTTCTCCCTGCTTTAGCGGCATGCCGAATACGATGATATTGGCTCGATTTCTACTTTCAATTCCATTCAATAGATGGCTATCTGTGTTTCTGTATGCTGTAAACTCAGTGACCGACAGCATTAGCTCCACCTGACGTGCACGAAAATTGTGGGCATGTACTGTTTCATTCATCACTTACAATAAATAATGTGAGCTTACTATAGTAGGGTATATCTTAAAAAAACAGCAGTTGGCAACCAAGGCACACGGACCGCGCGGGATTGTAACTCCGCCAGCCAACCAGAGAGAGACAGAGAGAGAAATGGAGAGTCTTTTTATCGGCAGAAGCGATGAGGTGAGCACGAGACACGGACAAAGCGTATGAAGCCTGACCTTTTCACTCTTCAACAGTCGGCGGCACAGTTCATTTCCCTGCTGACCCCGTTTTACTCATGAAACTTCACTGCCAACTGAAGTTAAACTTTACAATATATAGCTGCAGCGAAGCATGCGCTTTATTTCAGTTCCATGAAGAATTAGGCTTTCACCGTTCCACCATAATAGACGAGTGAAAACGAACAAAATTACTCGCTTAAAATTTTATTTTTGTGCTTACCGCCTTATTTAGGTAACAGGGAAAGTTTGAGGCCCGAACTATCTGCGACCTCGCGGAGGAACAGTGGCTGGTGGCTATGAGGGCGTGGTGGGGCTTCACTGCAGACTGGAGTTGTACCCGACTATAGTTCGAAGTGTTTCCTTGCCAGTTGAGGCGTCTCGGTCACCTGTCGACATAATAGAGATATCTGTAATCATGTTAGAGTACCATACACACGAATACCGTCTCGAAAGCGGTAACAAAACGCCCAAAACTAGCAAGCGAGCAGCGCGGCGAGCCGCACCAGCCGCTACCATAGCGGCCATATTGCTCACTACGTAATGATAATGATATTAGTTTTGATTTTGCCAGCGCCATCTTTCGGTCGCATACTTTAGTTCACAACGCCACCGCTACTCTTATTTACGTTGCACTGTGGAAGGTACAGTTTCCCTTCTCTAAGTTTATAAAGGGGTTGTGTGGTTGCCCTCAACGTTACGCCTAGCATTACGTTGAAGACAACGGCATAACGTTAGGCATAAAGTTAAGAGACAGCAAGAGAGCGGTTTGGATCAGAGAGCAAACGGGTATAGACGATATTCTAATTGACATCAAGAGAAAAAAAAAACCGAGCTGGGCAGGCCATGTAATGCGCAGGTTAGATAACCGGTGGACCATTAGGGTTACAGAATCGGTGCCAAGAGAAGGGAAGCGCAGTCGAGGACGGCAGAAGATAGGTGGGTCGATTAAATTATAACATTCGCGGACGCTAGTTGGAATCGGTTGGCGCAGGACAGGGCCAATTGGAGATCGCAAGGAGAGGCCTTCGTCCTGCAGTGGACATAAAATAGGCTGATGATGATGATGATTATGGTTGTCCTCAGCGAGCCGCGGCGAGCTTAGCGAACGCGCTCGTCTCGGCGCCACGCGGAGACCGCAGTATCTTTGCTGCGCTGCGCACGCGGCTGTATGCAACCGTAGTGACTAATTATGCGTACGACAGGGTTGGAGTGCGCGTCCGCGCTCTGGTGCTTCAGTCGGGCCGTGCTGTTTGCTACGGACCAGCTTTGCCTTGCACCAGCTTGATTGACGGACAATTGTTGGTACATCCAAACTGCGCCGTGTCTGCCAAGGGGTCTAGCCGCGAGCGGCTAGGAGTGAGCGAGCACTGGCAAGTGTACGTGCGTCTCGTGTGACGTTAACTTTCATCTGGTTCGAGGCTAGCTTAGTGTTCAAAAACGAATAGAAGTTAGCGAGACCCGACGGCTACGGCACCGAGAAGCAGTGCGGCCAAAGTTTCATTCCTACGCCGGCAGGCGCGGCCGAGCGCCAGCAGACGGCAGTCGTACTTGCGGAACTGCTTAGTTTTGATCGAATTTCGAAACACAAATTTTACCTTACTTCGGCCTGTTTATTGAACTGCTCCAATAAATACACACAGTATCTGTAGGTAGAAGCGCATTGATCCTGCTGCTCTTTTTGGTTGATGTCAGCTATTGGCCAATAGCACACGCGTAGGGGAATCTGCTGTATGACGAAATATGGCGCTCCGAGACGTGTGGGGAGAAGGCATTCGTTGGAAAGAGAGTGCTTGGAAAAAAGGTCGCTTCGTGCTGAGCTTGCGAGCTCCACGGGCCGCAGACTTCTGCAAAATTTGGGTGAGATGTTTACGCCATCGTATGCTATCCGCAGAATGGTTTTTTTTTCACCAAGCCCGAACGTCGTTTCAGGACCCCTTTAAGTGTACGCTGCCCAAATCAAACACAATTTGAATCGATGGGCAATCCCGTTAGGTTCGCATATTTTTTTGAAGTCAAGTGGTATTGCGTGTTTAAAACGGCTGTTTTCTCCGCACAGACCTGTCTTCTTTTCTTTTACTATTTGATGAGAAATTTCAAGTAAGGCTGGCGCCTTTAATGGCGCCTACTATAGTCTTCACAGTAAAGTGAAAGATGGAATCATTCCAACATTAAGACAGTCAAGTACCATAAATATTTGCGAAGTTCCATACAAGGGATCTGTCTTTGTGTCACTGGCTTTATGATGAAACCTAAACGCCCAGGCATATTTTATAAAGGATCCTTATATAACTGCTCAATGAAAAAATTGCACTTTAGTTTAAAAGAAAGAGCTTTTATTTCGCAATTAACCTTGCGTTTTCATTTGCAGAGAAAAATTAATAAGCTGTGTGTGGACTCCAGCTGGCTCGGCTCTCTTTTTTTATTGATATGATATAAGGTGATGAAGACGCACAATTTAAGGTGCCGGCTAGTCCTTAGCTCTTGAATGCGTCTAGCCTACAACATACAGCGTTCAATATTGCATATCAAATAACCTTTTCATAAAGCACCAGAACTTGTCCAGCAACGTTTTCACAGTGACGCTATGACGTAAGAAATACATGGTACATACAATATACAAGTTAAATGACTCCACAGTTCTGTAGAAGAAAGTCTCGAAAATACAAATGATGCCTACTACTAATACTACTAATAATACAGCCTACTAATAACACAGTCTCTGGTCAACGAGTGGTGCATACAACGTGTAAATGCATTACCAGATATGGTCACAACAGAACAGTAAACATAACATAATCCACAAACACATACATATTGTTACGCAATATCTGTCGCAAAATCTGATATCGTAATGATATATTTAGTGACTTTGAAATGAAAGGAACATTAAAAACGTTAATAACGGCCAACAATGCCGCTGTCTTCGACAAAATTGTTTAATGCTTTGAAGCGCTCTTTTGCAAGGCTGTTGTTGGCCAAGGACCCAAAAGTTTCTTTAAACTGAAAGGTCTGCGGTCAAATGCAATTAGGGTTGATTTAGGTCGGCGTCTCGGTGTGTCGAGAGGTAGGAAATCTAGAAGGAGGTGATGTATATCTTCGTCTAGAAATCCACAATCACATTCCGGGATTTCCGCATGGCCAATTCTTTGTAAGAAATGTTTTGTGTCGTCTGTGCCTAACCCTAAAGCGGCGGCACACAACGTAGCTCGAGGACTGACTTTCCGAGCTGCGATGAACGTAGACCCCTCGACAGGGCCCTCCGAAGTATGAGAATGGGAAGACAGATTGACCAGGTTCAGTGACATCACCAACCATTACAAGATGCAAAAATGCACTTATCCTCCACCCCATCCACAACTCACTAGATCGCAAGCTGTCCAGTGGCGACATCTACAAACCAAAGCCTACAAGAGCCCGATACTAATGCACGCTATTTATCCAGAAATATACACAACAGATAGATGCAAAGTGTGTGGCACCAGAGCCACGCTACAACACATGCTATGGGAATGCCAGGAACTAATACAGGACAATGCGAGCGCAGCCGCCATCGACAGCCTCCGTGCGCGATAGCAGGCCGCGCTGCTCAGCTCAAACCTAGAAGACCAACATCCGGGCAGTCCAGTGGGCTAAGGAAGCCGCCGAGAGGCAAGAACTCTTGGCCGTAACCTCGGCGGGTGCTCGAGCCCACTAACTCGCCGGACGCGAATCGTTCTGATTCGAAATAAAGTTTTCTCACTCACTCACTCACTCACTCACTCACTCACTCACTCACTCACTCACTCACTCACTCACTCACTCACTCACTCACTCACTCACTCACTCACTCACTCACTCACTCACTCACTCACTCACTCACTCACTCACTCACTCACTCACTCACTCACTCACTCACTCACTTACTCACTCACTCTGTGCCTAGCCTTAATCAAAGAATAAGGGTTTTCATATTTCTGTCTAATGACAATGAAAATTTGCATTCAGTAAACGGATCAATGTGATACAAATCCGAGCTGTTAAAATTCCAGTCAAACCACGTATTTCTACACATTTTGAAAGACCCGTTGCCCTATATATATGGTAAAGTGCTAGCTGTTGAGCAACTTGAATGAGCAGGTATCTTGTTCTGAATATCCCGTCCACTGACAATTCCATTTTTCGAAGTCTAAGCAGCCATGGACCATATTCGACGTCTGAGTTCCAAAATTCAGTTCTTGGCAAAATATGAACATTTTCTCGAATTTCTTTATGAGCATAACTTCTATCTCGTTTCATTATATCTGAAACCAACGGGTGGCTTTTATGCTGTGTTTGAAGACGGAAATAATGTCGGCATCTTTCTGTAGTTTTCATAACTGCAAACGGTGATCGGCGAGCCTCACCTATTACAAGACAGCTCGTGGAACTCCTAGACATATGCGTAGTCCTCTAGCTAAAAGTCTTTGAAGTCGCTCTTCTGACGTGTGGAAGAAGTTCGTGTAAGGTGGGCGCGGAATACGTAATTTTTTGTCGTATTAATGCATTGAAAACAGTCAGCATGGACGATACTGATCCGCCTCATGATGTGCCTGCAAGTCTGCGAAGTACATTCACTATCGCACTGATCTTGTTTTCAAGTTTCTTGATGTGGGGTGCCCGGGATAGCTGCCTATCAAATAAATACCAAGAAATCGATGCTGTGTGACAATCATTAGAGGCTGTGCTTCCAGATTAAGAGTGAAATTTTTTAACTGCCTTCGAGTGAAGGGCAATACAGCTGTATTTGCGTGTGATAGAACCATTCCCCCTCCCTCTCCCTCTCTCTCTCTCTCTCTCTCTCTCTCTCTCTCTCTCTCTCTCTCTCAAAAATTGGTTAATAATATTTGTGCTGTCATGCAATGTCATCTGAAGTAATTGAACATTGGACCCACATGTCCAAATACACACATCTGCATACAGTGAAAATCTTAACTGTGATGGCAGTCTTCTTGTTAAATCAGCCATGATACAATTAAAAAGGAAAGGGCTGAGTACGCTTCCCTGTGGTACTCCCTGTTTGACAATATATTCAGCATTATTTCCTTCACCCATCTGAACAAATATTTTGTGACCTGATAAAAATTCAGAAATCAATCGCAAGGACCTGCCAGATATTCTGAGTTCTAGCATACTTAGCAGAACATGAACATGTCCAACAGTGTCAAATGCCCTCTTGATGTCTAGGAATACTGCTATCGTCAAGTTTCCACATGCACGTTCGTGTTCCACACAGGTTATTATATTCAATATTGCTTCCATTGTGCATCCATAGCGCTTCCTTCAGTTAATAGTCGGCGTTCGTGTTGTCCACTTTTCTTCTCTAGTGTCCGTGTCAGCACGCCTTACCCCTTCTTTGCATTATGAATCGATACCAACTAGCTCAGCTTTCTGTCGTTCTGTGCATCTCTGCTTTCTCAAACCTGCTAAGTAGTTGGACAATGCATCTATTTCATTACTCCACCGTTGAAGTCGCGCGTCTATCATTTTATCCATCACTTTACATAAACAACTTGTCAAACTAACTGGGTGGAAGGATGCAAAGCACAAGGATGTCTTACCCGGTTTTAAAATTGGGATGATTCAAGCAACTTTCCAAGTGTCAGGTACAGTTTCCTCTCCATAGATTATTATCGATGTCTAAGAGAGCATTTGTACCTGTGGGCCCGAGGTTTCTTAGCATATTGTACGTAATGCCGTCTGGCCCCGCACCAGACTATTGGTGACATGATGCAATTGCACATTCAAGCTCGCCTAATGTGAAAGCATGATCTCATTGGGGATATTGTGCCCAAGATCAAGCAGTAATTTCCTGCTTAGCTAACACTATTGAATTATCAAATTCTGCACATTGTGATGAAAAAGAAGGCCTGGAAATATGCTCGCAAAATTCATCTGCAATGGTTATTTCACATGTGTCCCAAGCTACAGCAAGAGCTCGAAACAGGAATCTCTGTGTTGCAGGTCCGCTTAAAGAAGAAATTACTAGAAAAGTTCGTGGGACAGATGTGTGAGGAAACAGCCTGACGCAGAAATCACGCCAGCGCCGCTTTCCTAAATTGTCCATGCGTCTGCGCATTACATTATGAATGATTTTTTGAGCATTTTTGTATGATTCTAAAGTTCCGTTCCATCTGTACGCTCTTTCGGATCGGCGTCTGATGTCTCTTAGGTGTTCCCACTCTCCGTCAACTGCGGCATAATTTTTTATAATATGTTCATATGTTCATATCATCCTGAAAAGAATTCAGTAACTCGCTCAACCATTGTAGGTTGATTAATCTGATCCGTAGGCGGTACCGAAAACATTTGCAGTTGGTTAGTCTGCTGTAACGCCTGATATCATTGTGCATGCTAGGGTGATTTACAAGGATGGGAAAATGATCATTTCCGCGCGCTTCTATATCTGCTGTCCATCCCACACCGTTCACTAGGTCTTGTGAACACAGGGTAACATCTCAGCGACTTGAATATTTATGTCCACGAAGAAATGTTGGCGACCCGTCGTTTAAAACAGTCAAGTCACATATATATATGGTGCACTCAATAGCATTACCACGTGCATCACAGTGATCACTGCCCCAGACAATGTTGTGTGCATTGAAGTCTCCACATATAGATACCTTAGAATGAGCTATTTTGAAGGTATCCGCTAGCGCTTCTACTGAATATGGTTTGAAGGTTGTTGGTGAACGATAATAACTTTGGTGCACAGCTTATCAAAGCATACTTTACCTGCGATGAATTCCGGAAAGTCTGAATCGCTGGGCTGAGCTTGAGAAGATGGTAAGTCCTTTCTGACGCACAGGAGCACTCTGCTAACAGCACCTTCACGAGACGTGTTGTATATCACATAATTCGAGAGGCGAAATTAGTCACTGGGTCCCGCCTCATGAATGCAAAGTATTGGAAATTTGTATTGTACAAGCAGTTTACGAAAGTCAGCACAGTTCTTTCGAAGACTGTTGGTATTTCACTGAAATATGGATACATTTTTGCAGCGGTTATTATCTACTGCTTGCCGCAGTCTTGGCCCGCATTGTTGACACAATAGTGGCAACAAGACTCACTTCTGGTAGGTTGTTTGCTTCCGGCAGAGCAGATAGGATTACCTTAAGAGCTGCTAAAAGCATTGACAAAATCAGTTGCCTCACCGATACGGTGGTATGGTTGCTGTTAATTGGCGTTACTTCTGCAGGAGGCGCGTAAGGCCGCTGAGAATAATGTGTTGCGAATATTGGAGCTTTCTGATGTACTACATTCTGCCTGTTGTCTTGTGGGTTTCCGCAGCATTGACGCATAAGACTGGGTGCTTGATTGGTCTCTTGATTGCACTCTTGGTTGTTCCCTTGAGGAGGATGTTCCCTTGAGGAGCTTGTTGGTTCTCTTGGCAATGGTGGTTCCGGTGCCCGTTGGGGTGGGTGACCTTTCACTGGATGAACAATCTCAAGGTTTGAGGCGGGTTCATTGCGTCACGATTGTCTTCCATGAATAAGTTCATGTCGACGCATTTGTGCTGCTTCCTTGTTCTGAAGGTAGCCTGAGTAGGAGGCGGCATGGTTCCCCGCACAGTTCGCACATTTAGGCTGAAGGAGTGACGCACTCCTTGGGGTCATTATCTTCTGAGAAGATTTTGCATCGACATGTGCTGCGGGAATCTTTCGCCATGCGCCCAAATTGTTGACAATTATGGAAGCGAAGTTCTGGTCCTATGTATTTATAGACAGGATGACTGGTGAAATCTATGTAAATTCTTCCTGGAATAGGGCGATCATCTCTGAAAGTCAGAATTACTGTGTGAAGTGGATGCGACCTTACTGCTCCCTCTTCCTGGCGGTAATACTTTATCTGTCTGAGTGCCGATATAACGTTTGCATCTCTCAAGAACTCTAGGAGTTGCTTGTCTGTATACTGCAGAGGCACATGTCTTACTTTCATATGACTCTGAGATGGAAGGCTTGACTTCTAGGCCACGTACAATTAAGAGCATCAGAAGGCGTTTTGCGGATGCTAAAAAAGCAACGCTGACTGAAACTTCCATCTCTGGTCGTCCTGAAAGAGTGCACTTTTTCGTTGGCAACAGAAACTATTTCTTGCAGACAATAGATTTGGGTTCGCTTGCCAAAAAGTAGTACCTTCACTTGTTGGGCGAAAGACAACCGGGTTGCCTTCTCCTCGTTTTTTCTTATACGTCACCAAAGTAAATGGTGCATCCTCAACCATCTCTTCTTTATTACTTAACTCATAATTTGATGTAGTATCATCGTACTTGCTGTCCTCTAGACGATATTCGTTGCCCTCAGCTTCACCGTCAGCCAATGTTCCTGAAGTCGCTGAAGTTGATTCCGAGTTGTGGAGAACCAAACGTGCCGGTTTTATGAAGCTTTGTGACGCCTGCAAGCCTCCAGGCTTTTTATTACGGCCTGTAGTATCATTCATATAGCTTTCTACACGTGGACGAGCATAAGGCTCGTGATGATGTTCTCAGCTTCCGACCACCGTAGTGGCAGGGTAATAGCCAGATCCTCAAAAAAGAAACGTCGTACCTGTAAAGCGCCCGGCCCGCTCAAGATTCACCCGAACTCTTGTTAGCCAATCGTTGTCAATGCTGACAGTAAATGTAAAAAAAAAAAAACCGAAAAGTCAGAGCACTGCATGCATTTCTGTCTTCTCTTTCAGAGGTGAAAAAGGTGTATCAAACATCGTGGCCAAAAAAAGCGCAATGACAAAAAAACACGAAGATGACAGTATCATATGACAAAGGCGCTACAATACCTTCGCCTCTTTCAGAGGTGAAGGGTAGGTGCACTGCATTCTTGTGGGCGGAGGTTCTTTGTAATTTTTTGCTTGTCGCTTACTGTATATAGGTAGGTGCCTTGTATTGTTTTACTGCGTAATTATTGTGACCGTGGAGAGGACAAAGACGCCATTGTCGTCATCGTCATCATCATCGTCGTAATCTTGTGTTCATGAATTACAGCAGTGAAACAACACATGGCACCTACAGTCGGTGTCGTGTGCACCATGGGGTATTGATGCAATTGGGGCCAAACTATTCTGGCAGACAATCGATTTGGCTTCACTTGCCAAAAAGTAGCACCTTCGCTTGTTGGGCGAAAGACAACCGGGATTTGTCTTTCAAAGCGCGACGCTTCCAAGCATCGGCAGGTTGGTCCATTGAGCTTCTTTCCTGCTCGCAGGGCTGAAGACATTTGTTCAGTTATTGTAGCGCCTTTATCATAATGTACCATCATCTTCGGTTTTATCGTTATTGCGCTTCCTTTGACCACGACGTTCTATACGCCTTTCTCCATTTCAGCTGCTGCGGTACAGTCACTCGCCTATCTGTACATTCTTCCTTTTAGGCGTCCGTGCATTAGTTAGTCTTCTACTAACCTGTGCGTCAGTACGTCGACCCAGCGACAACCAACCAACCGACCAATCAAAGGACTAACAGACTAGCCGACCAATTAACTGTCCGACCAATTAACAAAACAACTAGTTAGCAGAGATTTGGAAAAACTGGCATAGTCAGCGAAACCAGTCCTTCGCTGTTACGATGGCCGTTTCTTCATTACCCTTTTCCTTTTCTTGTCCTAGTGATGCATTTGCTACCGTCAAGGTGAACAAATCTCGCCCACACGAAGGTGGCACTATTCTCATCGTCTCGGTATTCAAGGATCACTTTTTCGCACAATCAGAGAGCAGGCCCCTCCGACAGCTACGACAGCAGACGTACCGGAATTGCTTTCGTTCGTTCATTGCTTCCCTCCTGTCCGTGCACGGCTTATCGGCGTCACCGCAAAGCTGACGGTGCCACGTTCTCGACTTAACACGTTCGCGCAATCCACAACTACACTGCGGACTAACCGGGCGACCTCGGTCGACGGGTCTTTCATTTGGCCGTGTGTACAGCCGACGGCGGTAACTTCGGCGACTTCGTGAGTCAGTCGGGTGGAAGCTGAAAAAAAAAAAAAAACGAAAGCGTCAAGGGGAAGGATAACTTGACGGGAACCGGAGCGTTTCCCGTCTGCGGTCGACAACGCCCTCCAGGAAGTCCTCGCTTGATTATTTCGGTTAATAAGCGCGCGCTAACTTCTTTTTTTCTGCTTCTTTCACATTTCTTAGTGCTCCGTTGATCGACGGAATTCCAACGCCACCTTGCAACGATGTCGCAACTGAGCTCGCGTTGCGACAGGAGCTGGAGACTCTTTCGTAACTGCTCTATGCCGTTGGCCGGCCGATTTCGCTAGTAATCTGTCCAACATCGGGATTGGCTCAAAGCTTTTTCCTACGGAGAATTGTAGCGTAATAGCGGGATTACGGGCCCTGAAATAGCCGTAAAACTAAGCGCGTAAGAACCACGGGGGCTGTCTTTGCACAGTTCTTCGAGCCATGTTCACAAAAAGCTCATACCATAGTTTTGTTCGCAACAGCAAATCCTGCAGTCAATCCTGATGCTGGACATGTTATTCGAGAAAGCGGCCAGCCGATGACGAATAACACTTACGAACGCATTTCGGCCCACCATTCGTACGTGTTCTTTGCCGCTTGCTAGAAGCATTTTCTGATAATAGACAAGCACTAGGATGGTATATAATTTGCTCTTGCGAACGATTCTGCCATAAGAGTTTTTCCTGAACACGGGCAAAGTTGCCTGCTTGAGAAAACGCTCTTGGAAACAGTTCTAGCATAGGTACGGTTTAGTGAATTCCAGCCCTGGGCCAGTATTCGTGAGAGGGTGTGCAGGCAAGGGTTGGTTATAAGAAAAAGCGCAGCCAATCATAAGATCGATCACATTATTGTTAGCGCGGGTAACCACGTAGTGAGAAACAGCTCGAGAGAAAAAAAAGAGAGCTCGGTGAATTTCGCTCCATATGGTCGAAACATCGCTTCGACTGGCCAATGCAACAAGTGGTACGAGAAACGACAACTGGTACGAGTGGTACCACTTGTGGCACAACAAGTGGTACGAAAAGTTGTACGAGAAAATCCGTTGGGCAGGGCTTGGGATTATTGATGACAGCCGGGGATTCTTCTAGCGTTCACCATCACCCCGATGACCTAGGCCTCCTCTGTGTGGTAGTGTTTCGATTAGTCGTCATTGGAGTGCGGCAGCCTCAGCAACAAATAAAACTCGCGACAGCCGACAACTTTTGCTTAGCGTAAGTGCGCAAGAAGCTTACTTACGCAAGCCGGTTAAGCATCAGCGTTGTACCACGTGTAGAACGTAACATGAACTTTGAGCCTTCCGTACTTACGCACGCATATCTTACGCGCGTGCGCAAGATATGCGTGATAGCTTACGAGCGTGCGTAAGATATGCGTGATATCAGGATCACACACGAGCGTACTTACGCACGCTTGCGTGTGAGATTCGGGCGCTCTTGCCGAGGGCTCCTGCGAGATTTCGTT